>NC_142807.1:4149089-4279386 GCF_049724085.1 Artemia sp. Qi Xiang Cuo
TGATGGGCGTGGGGGGGGGGCTAGTTGCCCTCCAATCAATTTCGACTATTTAAAAGGGCACTAGCCCTTTGAATTTACAATCAAATGAGACTTTTTTGAATTTTCTACGAAAACGCCTTCTATAAAAACCTTATATGCCCCCAGGGCATAACTTAAAACCCTTGTCCTAAGGGTTGTGGGGGAGTGTCCTCCTCAAAAACCTATTTTCTATCTGGAAATCAACTACGCTGAACAAAATGGCTATCTCAAAATGTTGATTGGATGTGTTTGGAGGAATGATGGGCGTGGGGGGGGGGCTAGTTGCCCTCCAATCACTTTTGACTATTAAAAAGAGCAATAGCCCTTTGAATTTCCAATAGAATGAGTCTTTTTTGAAGTTTCTACGACAACGCGTTCTATAAAAACGTTAAATGCCCCCAGAGCAAAACTTACAACTCTTGTCCTAAGGGTTCTTGGGGAGTGTCCTCCTCAAAAAGATATTTTTTATCTAGAAATCAACTACACTGAACAAACTTGCTATCTCAAAATTTTGATTGGATGTGTTTGGGGGAATGATGGGCGTGCGGGGGGGAGGGGTGGCTAGTTGCCCTCCAATCACCTTCGACTATTAAAAGGGCACTAGTCGTTTGAATTTCTAATCGAATGAGCCTTTTTTGAAGTTTCTACGACAACGCCTTCTATAAAAACCTTATATGCCCCCAGGGCATAACTTAAAACCCTTGCCCTGAGGACTGTGGGGATTGTCCTCCTCAAAAACGTATTTTCTATCTGAAAATTATCTACTCTGAACAAAATAGCTATCTCAAAATTTTGGTTGGATGTGTTTGGGGGCATGATGGGCGTGGGAGGGGGGGGCTAGTTGCCCTCCAATCACTTTTGACTATTAAAAAGGGCACTAGCCCTATGAATTTCCGATCGAATGAGCCTGTTCTGAAGTTTCTACGACAACGCCTTCTATAAAAACCTTATATGCCCCCTAGGCATAACTTAAAACTCTTGCCCTGAGGGTTGTGGGGGAGTGTGCTGCTCAAAAATATATTTTCTATTTGGAAATTAACTACGCTGAACAAAATGGCTATCTCAAAATTTTGATTGGATGTATTTGGGGGAATGATGGGCGTGGGGGGGGGAGGGGGGGGCTAGTTGCCCTCCAATCATTTTTGACCATTAAAAAGGGCACTAGAACTCTCGATTTCCAATCGAATGAGCCCCCTTTGAAGTTTCTACGACGACCCCTTCCGTATGAAGTGCCTCTGGGAAAAAAAAAATAAATAAATAATAAAACATTGGAGCTGTATGGCCTTTACTATAGGCAACGCTACGGCGTTGCCTCTGATTTATTATTCATAATATTGATAAACTTGAATTTACAATTTACAGAAAACCCACACAAAATAACAGATATCTACATTTAAAATCCAATCACCCCCCACAAGTTAAAAGAGGTGATGTTACATCTCTTGTCGATCGTGCCCTTAACATTTACTCTGAATATTGCATCACAGATGAACTAAATTTTATCAGAGACATACTTTTTGGAAACGGTTATCCTATTGTCTTTATTAACAATACAATTAGCCGAAGATTGGCAAGACACTCCCGTAAAATTAAGGGTCTTTTACCATGTGAAGTTCCCGCCAAGCCCTCAAATATAATTTACCTTCCATATATTCTAAAAGTCACTACAAGTTTAAAAAAAGTTTGCACACAAAATAATTTTTATATCGTATTTACAAATAATTTTAAAATCATGGATTTTATAAACTCTGGTAAAGATTTAACCCCAGTTACTCGCCAAAGAGAGGTTTATCAAATACCATGTGATTGTGGCCATTTATATGTTGGTAGAACCCATCAAAATTTAGAAAAACGCCTACAACAACACAAAGAAGAGCTACAACAACACTAAAGATTTAAATTCTAATAGTACAAATAATTCTTTTGATTGTGCTTTAAGCAGTCACATCTATGATAACCCTAGCCATAAAATGCTTTTTGAAGAAACTTGCCTTATTAGCAATGATTTAAGCATAAAACAGGTTGTTTGAGAGGCAACTGAAATTAATATCAAAATAAACAGTAATATTTCTTTGAATAGAGATTTGGGGGAATATTCACTTAATGCCCTATACAGAAATTTAATTAAAAATGATTTAGCTCATTATATTAAAAAAACAGTAAATAATTCCACTCAACCTGTTACGAATAGACCATCTAGGCTGGCTACCAAGAAGGCGGGATTAGCTTTAAAAGCTTGTTTGTAAGTATTTTTATTCCATTTGAATGAATTGGTCTTTTTCTACTTCGCTTGGTGTACCAGTCCTGGTTGAACTTCCTTGAAGTAATGACATTAGGGTTGTTTTAAAAATTAAAAAACAAACTTGTTTCATTTTAATGATCGAATTTTAATGTAAGTTTCTTTTATATTGTTTTTTTTTTCTTCGTTTGTTTTGCTGAGGAAGGCCCTTGGATATAGGGTGGAAAATTCATTTGAAAGTTGCGTTCCACTGTCTTGTATAAAAAATTTCCCCGTTGTTTCTACTTACTGTTTATGATTTTTAAAAGAGAATATTAGTTATTTGATTGTTTTGTTTTTTTTATATATTTTTAATAATTATTCTTTAGTGGCGAATTTAGTAATCATTTTATGATCATAACGACTTTCTAAGTGATCGTATTTCAAATAGTAAGTTGTACGATAAATTTGGTCCAATTTCGCTTTCTAGGGTTAAAATAGTAGAAAGCCTCAGATGGTCGGGAAACTTTCAGCGAATGAAGGATGACAAAGTGCCAAAGGTCGTCATTATCAGCCAACCATGTAGGGTAAACCGAAAAGCAGGTCGTCCCCAAATGGGGTGAGAGGATGTCGTAAGGAAATATTTAAGGGAAATTGGAACTGTTTTGGATGGTGTAAAGAGAGAGACTTTGAATAGATTGGGATGGAGGAGAAGCGTGCGTAGCTGTGTTAGCCTCAGGCGGTTTGGTGCTGCAGCGAGTTGTCACTTTTAAACTGGCAAAAGTCAGTTTAAATTAAATAGAACGAGTCTATGAGTGTAGTTTTTAATAGGAACTTAAATTGAAAAGTATTTTGGTTCTTAAAACCTAAGTTTTGATAATAAATATGCAACAACTTTCTAAAAATAAACTTTGTGGAGTACCAAAAGTCTTAAAATGTATCAAAATTGAAATACTAATAAGGTAATGCACCTACTACCAGCGTGCCACTGTTTACCCGAGACTATATTATTGGTAATATTAGTAACAGTTGCTGCTCAATTACCGGTAGTGCATTTGTTCTCTTTAGAATAAACAAAAATATAAACCATTACAAACATAGATCACTATGCTAGGAAAAAAATTAAGTTTTTGCTAACACGTAGTAATTACCTATATAAACATTCCTAGAAATAGTCTAAACTAATAAAACAATTTAAAAAAAAAAAACAATCCCCTTCTCCCACACACCCCCAGAGCAACGACCACCATCAAACACAAAACAAACAAAAAAAATTTCCTGCTACCTGAATGAGAAACTTGAAGGCTAAAACAGGAAGCAAAGGGTGGCAACAACACTGCTCAAGGATCTTTACGATACCATATCCTTTGATCAAACAGATCGTAGCAACGAACTGTAAGTATGGAGCGACCCGGTTCAATGGTAACCGAAACTCTAAAAAACGGAATTTTGATACCAATAGATACATCAAAAGAATAGGATTTTAATGCTGATATTAAATATATAAGTTTCATTAAGTTTAGTCTTACCCATCAAAAGTTACGAGCCTGAAAAAATTTGGCTGATTTTCGAAAAAAGGGGAAAAGACCCCTTAAAAGCTATAGAACCTTAATGAAAATCACACCATCATATTGAGCGTATAAGAGAACCCTAATGTAGAGGTGTCAAGCACTTATCTACAAAAATGTGGAATTTTGCATTTTTTGCCAGAAGACAGATCATGGATGCGTGTTTATTTGTTGTTTTTTTTTCCCAGGGGTGATCGTATCGACACAGTGGTCCTAAAGCATCGTGGGAGGGCTCATTGGAACGGAAATTAAAAGTTCTAGTGCCCTTTTTAAGTGACCAAAAAAAATGGAGGGCAACTAGGCCCCCTCCCACGCTTATTTTTTCCCAAAGTCACCCGATCAAAATTTTGAGATAGCCATTTTGTTCAGCATGGTCGTAAATATGACAATTATGTCTTTTAGGATGACTTAATCCCCCGAAGTCCCCGGGGGGAGGGCTGAAAGTTATGAACATTACCCAATGTTAACATATAGTATTGGTTATTGGGAAGTTACAGACGTTTTCAGGGGGATTTTTTCTGGTAGGTGGGGGGGGGTGGGTCGTGGGTTATATGAGAGGATCTTTCCATGAAGGAAGTTTTCATGGGGGAAGGGACATTGCTATGAAGGGGGCGCCGGATTTCCCATCATTATTAAAGAAAAAGATCAGAAATGAAATAAAAAAAAGTTTTTCAACAGAAAGTAAGGAGCAACATCAAAACTTAAAACGAACAGAAAATATTACGTATATGATTGGGTTCACCCACTAGTCAATACCTCGCTCTTTAAGCCAGAGATTTCTTTAGTACTTTCATAAGAGCTATTTATTCTAATTAACGGCCTTTGTGATTAAGGGGTCATTTTTAAAGAATTGGAAAAAAATTGGAACTTTAGCTTAAAGAGTAAGGTATTGACTAGGGGGGTGAACCCCCTAATATACGTATTAAAAATCTATGAATATAGAAGTTCGTTACGTAAGCTAATTCGTAAGTTACGTATATTTATTACTAATAAAAACGTTCGTAAATAAAATTAAATAAGTTTCGAGAAAGCCATTTAACCAAATAAAAGAAAAATTAATATTCAAATTTTGTTTTAATTATTCATGTACGGTGAGCCAGTATCAAAACCTGCATTAATACAAAAACGTTCAAAAATTAAATAGAAAAAAACAAGTTTTTTTAACTGAAAGTAAGGAACGACGTTAAAACTTAAAAGGAACAGAAATTATTCCGTATATGAAAGGGGCTGTCCTCTCCTCAACGCCTCGCTTTTTACGCTAAAGTTTGACTTTCTCACAACTCTATTTTTTTTAAACAATAAAAAACTTTAGCATAAAGAGCGAGGCATTGAGGAGGGGACAGCCCCTTTCATATACGGAATAATTTCTGTTCCTTTTAAGTTTTAACGTCGTTCCTTACTTTCAGTTAAAAAACTTGTTTTTTTTATTTAATTTGAACATAAAGACCATAGCCGTGATTATCAGGAAGTGCTAGCGAGTTTTTAAGTAAAAAACCACCATTCTTCACTCTCACTCTTCACTTTAAAATTATATATAATAAATATGGGTGGAAAGAGCAGAAACTATATATAGTTCTTTTTAGTTCATTTCGACATATAAGCCTTAAAATTTTTTAACCTTTTTTTTGTCTGGTAAATCTTGTAATCAATTTTACCCTTCATAGTTACCCAATTTCTTATTTTGTAACTAATAGTTACATATTTTGTAACTATTCAAGGACCTTTAAAGGCTTTTAAATATTTAAGATTAACTGTTCTTCACTCTCACTTTATTTTAAAATTACATATAATAAATATGGGTGGAAAGAGCAGAAATTATATTTAGTTCTTTTTAGTTCATTTCAACATATAAGCCTTAAAATTTTTTAACATTTTTTTTGTCTGGTAAATCTTGTAGTCAAGTTTTACCCTTTATACTTATCCAATTTCCGATTTTGTAACTAATAGTTACATATTTTGTAACTATTCAAGGATCTTTAAGGGCTTTTAAACATTTAAGATTAACGATTCTTGCCTCTAACACTTCATCACGAGACCACGCCTTCCTCTCCTTCAACAGAACCAATAGCTACGTCATTAACGATGTTTGGAAATTGATTGCAAGATTGGGTATAGATCTAGCGGAGCACCAATTAAGAAGCAGCGTCAGCCACAGGTTTAGTGACCTCAGCAAACGTAAGTTTGGACGCTCGACACGAAGTAATATACGGTAATTTTATGCTAGTAAATAAATATAACTTTAATAAAACAATTTACCATAACAGTCTGCAGATCTTCACAGACTATCTTGAACTTGCAAACACTTTTAAACTTCATCGGTTCGCCCGTGAGGTATTCTCGAGGTGTGACTGCATTCGCAAAAATGTCTAATAGCAGAGCACCAGAGCAAGGGGCATGAACTCGAAAAGCGACAGTATTGCCAACTACTGACTGAAAAAAAATCGAAAATTTTAGTGTCGATTATTATTCTTATCATTGTGCTATACTAAAAAAAAAACAAAGATGTATACGGCTCTTAGTCATGGGGGAGAGGAAAAAAATCACAAAAAAATTGGTAACAAATGGTCGATCTCTCTTACAGAGGGAGGAGGATGCCTTTTATACCATTCTTAATGGTGCCCCCTCTTCTTAACTTAAGTATGAAAACCATCTGAAAATTGAGATATAATCAACTAGGAAAAAAAACAGACACATTAATAAAGAATTTTTTCCTCAGAAACAATTTAAACTATAAAAAAGAGTAGTAAATCTGGTTTTGGTGACAGAAAGAAGCAAATTGACGAATTTCGCTCCAGATCTTTGAAAAATTGTGTATTTTCCAATAGTCGTTGTAATTACAAACAGAAAGTTTAATCCTAAACGCTCAAGATGAATGCTAAGTAGGCTAATTATGCCTGATAAGAATAAAGATTTTAAAATTGAAGCAAAATGATTGGGGATTTGTGAATTTCGACAGACTCAAAAGTAAGAGTGTATCCAGAATTTCTGTTCGGGGGTGGGGGGGGGATACAAGAAATAAAACCTAACAAAACGCATAAAAAAAAATTATATACATTTTGTTATTATTTTACGGGTTGCACAGAAATTTCGGAGGGACTCGAGGTTCAAATGTAAAAAAAAGATGTTTGATATCGATCTCATTTTTCGTCAATACTTAACCTGAGAATGAAACATAGCCTTTTCCTATTCTCCCATACTTAAATGAGGTCAAAAAGATACTCAGGTCAATACGTGTGACAACAAGAAGAGAAAAAACATATGGGCTATCTAAGTCTGTACCAAGAATTCGATAACCTCGACCAAAGAAAATTATTTGTTAGTCTTTTGTACCTATTAAGAAGCCGGGAAGTGCATCTACAATATTTTTTCATATTCTGGTTCAAGTTCAAGTTCAAAATATGGATAAAATCCTTTTTAATAGACAGTGTATAATAAATGTCACAAAAAATACCAGATATTTCGGTTACATATATAGTGACCGTCATCAGTAGTAAAACATCAGTAGTTAAAATAAAAGTTCAAAATATGGATAAAATCCTTTTTAATAGACAGTGTTTTACTACTGATGACGGTCACTGTATATGTAACCGAAATATCTGGTATTTTTTGTGAAATTTATTATACATTGTCTATTAAAAAGGATTTTATCCCTATTTTGAACTTTTATTTTATCGTCTGGAAAGAGTCCCAACCCGATGCCTCGTCTTTAAGTCCAATCTCGGACTTTCGTAGACGCCTAAATAGATTTGCTTCAAACATTTGAGTAGACTGTCAAACACGGCTGTACCCAAGGGAGCCCCCCCCCCCCAAATTTTTTTTCCAACTCATAAAAGCGTAACAAAAATGCATATAAACAAATTTTCGACACGTTTTTAAAGTTTTTGCTACCCCCCCCCCCCTCGAACAAAAATCTTGGATACGGCCTTGCCGTCAAATTTAAGAAACAGAAAATTCAATGCAGTATCTTAATCGTGCTGTTACTTACCTGCATGACAAAGCGTTTCAAGCTAACCGCTTCAAAGCTGTCCTGATCGCCCTCGTAGAATTTCAAATTGTAATGGAATATTAGGGAGTTTTGCATAGTAGTTGGCATTCCAAGGCGAATGGTTGCCGCACCTGAAAAAAAAAGTAATCCAATAAAAAAGAAAAAATATCAACTATTTATTATAAAATAACACAACTCTTTTTTCTTACATTTGGCACCTTTGAGGAAAGAGAAAATTTTTCGTTGAAATTGGTTCTACTTTTTTTTCCCGTTTCCTTATAGTGTTCGGAAAAAAAAAATCATTTTTTTAGATTGTGGAATAAAAAGGGATACATAGTATTTCTTTTTGAGATTTTGAGGGGTTCTTTTTAAGACTAGTACGTGGACCAGGTCGTGTTAAACAAATTCCACCAGCCCATCTAGAAATTAGCCTGATAAACGAAATTATGATACAATGGGATAGGACCCTCTTGTTGAAGCAATTTAATAAGTAAGGAATAAAACACTGAAGGATCCAAGCAAACAAAGAGTAAAAAGGATTCCAGAACAAACAAAATTTACCACTCCAGATTTATCTACATTTGTCAGGCGTGCATTGTGCAACCTCTGATTTTTTCTCTTGAGGAATACTTTCAGTGGCGGATCCAGAGGGGTCGAGGCCCCCCCCCCCTAGTGTAGTCTAAAGTAGTGTAATTTACTTAATTAACTCAAGTTTGCGTTAATTAATTTGCTCCTAACACAAGTTTATCGGATCAACCTATTCCCCCCCTAAAATGTTTTTTTCGGATCAACCTATTTTGCCCCCCCCCCCTTAAGAAATCCTGGATCCGCCCCTGAATACTGTACCTAGTTTTTTGATTGTGTGCATATTATAACAATACGGGAAGCCAGTTGATTAAATTTTTGCGGTTAATTACGAAAAATAAGAGATGTTTTTCGGCTTAATTGGATTGCTGAAGTTTAAACACACCTGTTGTGGCAGCACTGCACAGTTTTGCGCTAAATATGCAGTATTTGGTTATTAGTCCAACCATTTCGATTCGTCGGATCAGAGGAAACTATAAATAACTATATTCAGATATGTGCTGACCCAGAACATAATATAATATGATAGGGTTTATTAACACTAAAAGCCCTACTGGGCCATGGTTAATACACATTACGCTTCAAAAATAATAAATTAAAACACCCTTATTATAAACAAAACAAAAATAAAATAAAAAATAAATCTAAAGAAAATTACCTCATTTCTCTCAGTCTTAATATATATCATATAACCCGGTACTCTCTATGGTCCGGTAACTTTATACACTGTAATATCGAAAAAAAACTTTACATTTATTTATCGGTGCTTGAGTTTCTTGGCATGTAATAACCTTGTCTCTGGCTGCTTTTCTTTTAAATATATTTTTAAGCCACCGGTTGTATTTTCTGAAAGATCCATGGCTATTTTTGTAAAGTTCCTTTAATTTTCTCTTTTAACTTTTTTTTGCACCTTCCGACATAGTATATTCTCCTATTTCTAACCCTTTCCGCTCTTTATCTGTTAATCTGTATCGGAACTCTTTCCAAGACTATGAATTTCTTTTTGTTTCATTTCTGAAATTTTGGAAGGAAGTATTCCGGAGGTAACTCAAATCGCTCAAAAATGACTTCTTTTAGGTTCTTAAAGCCCCTTGCGTGATAGGTCGGCAAGGCGGCAAAGGCAGTTTGTGTCTTGTGACTTAGGTTGGGTTGAATTTTAGTTATGCAGCGTCCTTATGGCCAATCGTTTAATTCCGCGGTACATTAAAAACTGAAGATATACAAGAATACATATTTGGTTTCCTTCATCGGCCAAAATATTATGCCATATATCTTCATCGGCCATATATCGGCCGAAATATATGGCCAATCGTTTAATTCCGCGGTACATTAAAAACTGAAGATATACAAGAGTACATATTTGGTTTCCTTCATCGGCCAAAATATTATGCCATATATCTTCATCGGCCATATATCGGCCGAAATATATGGCCAATAGTTTAATTCCACGGTACATTACAAACTGAAGATATACAAGAGTACATGTTTGGTTTCCTTCATCGGCCGAAATATTATGCCATATATCTTCATCGGTCATATATCGGCCGAAATATATGGCCAATCGTTTAATTCCGCGGTATATTAAAAACTGAAGATATACAAGAGTACATATTTGATTTCCTTAATCGGCCGAAATATAATGCCATATATCTTCATCGGCCATATATCGGCCGAAATATATGGCCAATCGTTTAATTCCGCGGTACATTAAAAACTGAAGATATACAAGAGTAGATATTTAGTTTCCTTCATCGGCCGAAATATTATGCCATATATCTTCATCGGCCATATATCGGCCGAAATATAAGGTCAATCGTTTAATTCCGCGGTACATTAAAAACCGAAGATATACAAGAGTATATATTTATTTTCCTTCGTCGGCCGAAATATTACCGTACGCATTTAATCTATGGCAAACGACTGTTAAAACTAAAAAAGAAATCGCATGCTGATCAATGGTCCGCGTTGGGCAGGTACCAATCTCCTGATTCGATGCCTTCGGCCGGGAGTACAATGCGTGGCTGGGAGAAAATCATCCGAAACTTCCCGTATGTTTTTCCTCAGATTTCTCCAGGTACCCATTTAAAGCAGGGTCGACTCTGGCTGACCTTAGAGGGTTACAACATGAACCCCCGTACCAAAGCAAATAACCAGCGACACCAGAACTTGAACCCCTGACCTTAAGACTTCAAGTCCAGAAGGCTAACCACTTAGCTAGGACGGCTAGATGATTATTAAGGAACCTCAGATTTGTCCTTACGATTGCCTATGTCATTTGCCTCCTATATTCTGCCTCTGCCACCTATTTTGTTCCCCTCGCTCCTCTCCTCGTTCCCTATCCTCATTTCTCTCTACGTTCTTCTCTCATGATTCGTCTATGGGACGGCCTGGATTCAGAAAGTCTGGGAAGGAGTTTGAGGTCTGTCCCATTATCTTTCCGAAGCCTTTGGCCCCGATTAATGTTGGGAAGGAGTCCTTTAAGGAGGTCAGAAATGATAGTCAGCTCCCTCAACCCACAACTATTTGGCCGGTTGTGATTGTCTTGTCGAGGTCTAGTCTTTCCAAACAATGCCCCTGGGAGATACTCTCTCCCATTACCAGTCATTACCTATACCCCCCGAACCTTATTTCTTTTAGTCTTAAATCTAAGTTTTCACCCTTAGTAGGCATCAACACTTGTTCCTCATTCAATTATCCCATGGGGTGGGACCTAAGAGAAACTTATTCATGTTTCTATTTGATTTGTGCCCCGTTCTCCTGTAACTCAGGCATAACCGAGAACCTTTATATTTATTACCACAAGCAATTGTAAACTATACCATGGGGCAAGTGTTTGTTTTGATTCATATGTGGATACGTTTTCAAACAGTTCGTGGTAACGAACTGTAAGTAAGGTGCGACCCGGCTCAATGGTAACCGAAACTCTAGAAAACGGTATTTTGATACAAATAGATACATCAAAAGAATCACATTTTAATGCTGATTTCAAATATATAAGTTTTATCAAGTTTAATCATACCCATCAAAAGTTAGGCGCCTGAGAAAATTTGGCTGATTTTCGAAAAAAGGGGGAAAGACCCCCTAAAAGAGAACCTTAATGAAAATCACACCATCATATTCAGCGTATCAGAGAACCCTACTGTAGAGGTTTCAAGCTCCAATCTACAAAAATGTGGAATTTTGCATTTTTTGCCAGAAGAAAGATCACGGTGCGTGTTTATTTGTTTGTTTTTTTCCCCAGGGGTGATCGTATCGACCCAGTTGTCCTAGAATATCGTGGGAGGGCTCACTGGTATGGAAATTAAAAGTTCTAGTGCCCTTTTTAAGTGACCAAAAAAAATGGAGGGCAACTAGGCCCCCTCCAACGCTCATTTTTTTTTCCCAAAGTCACCCGATCAAAATTTTGAGTTAGCCATTTTGTTCAGCATGGTCGAAAATATTATAACTATGTCTTTTAGGATGACTTAATACCCCTAAGTTCCCGGGGGGAGGGCTGAAAGTTATGAACTTTACCCAATGTTAACAGATAGTATTGGTTATTTGGAAGTATACAGACGTTTTCAGGGGAGATTTTTCCTGGTAGTGGGGGGGGTGGAGGGGTGAGGGGTTATGTGGGAGGATCTTTCCATGAAGAAAGTTTTCATGGGGGAAGGGACATTGCTATGAAGGGGACGCCGGACTTCCCAGCATTATTTAAAAAAAGATCATAAATTTAATATAAAAAAACAAGTATTTCAACTGCAATAGCAGCAACATCGAAACTTTAAACGAACATAAAATATTACATATATAATTGGGTTCACCCCGTAGTCAATGCCTCGCTCTTTAAGCCAAAGATTTTTTAGTACTTTCATAAGAGCTATTTATTCTAATTAATGGCCTTTGTGATTAAGCGGTCATTTCTGAAGAATTGGAACAAAATTTGAACTTTCGCTTAAAGAGCAAGGTATTGACTAGGGGGCGAACCTCCTAATATACATATTAAAAATATATGAATATAGAAGTTCGTTACGTAAATTAATTCGTAAGTTACGTATATTTATTACTAATAAAAACGTTCATAAATAAAATTAAAGAACTTTCAAGAAAGCCATTTAACTAAATAAAAGTAAATTAATGTGAAAATCTTGTTTTAATTATTCATGTACGGTGAGCCAAGATCAAAACCTGCATTTATTCAAAAACGTTCAAAAATTAAATAAAAAAAACAAGTTTTTTAAACTGAAAGTAGGGAGCGACATTAAAACTTAAAACGAACAGAAATTATTCTGTATATGAAAGAGACAGTCCCCTCCTCAACGCCTCGCTCTTTACGCTAAAGTTTGACTCTGTCTCACAACTTTATTTTTAAAAACAATAAAAAACTTTAGCGTAAAGAGCGAGGCGTTGAGGAGGGGACAGTCTCTTTCATATACAGGATAATTTCTGTTCGTTTTAAGTTTTAATGTCGCTCCTTACTTTCAGTTTTAAAAACTTGTTTTTTTTTATTTAATAGCAGTTAGAGGTTAAGAGGATAGTTGAGCCAATCCCCCGTGACGCCTGGTATCGTCTCATACAACGAAGCCTGATTTTTCACTTTTTTCAAATGTAAATTCGAGAGTGCGAGACAATTTGTTATTTAATCGCGCTACAAGGCCCTAATAAGTGATAACCCAGAACCCATAATATTTTTGTCCCTTTTTGGTATTTCAATTTTCCTGGTGGGTTGCAGGATATATTAATTCCCCCTCTGCCCCAAGCCGGACGATTTCATCAAAAATCAGCATGATTATTTTCCACTGGTCTTGCGGATTCCCTTCTTCAAAATCCCAAATCTGGGTAAGATGGCTATACAGCCAACAAATCCAGTCGTTCTATAGACACGTTGGATGACAGTGGATCCTGGGTTAAGCTGGTAATAAAAGCAATGCGGACATTGGCTAGAGATGGAAGATTAAAAAATTTATTTGAGATTTTGAAGCTAGTTAATTGTGTTTTGTATATTTTTTTTTGTTTGTTATTTTGTTTTATTGCCCTTTGAGATTCTCACTAGTGTCATGCGATGACGGCCATTTATATTTGAGGGAGTTTTTGGGATCAATACCCTATTTTTAACTTATTATTTCCTCTCTAAACTCATTGTTGAGCAACTGGCCCCAAATATTAGTTTAATGCCCTTCTTGTTCCTTATTAAATTCCTCGGTACTGTTCTATTAGCTGGGAGCCACGCGAGAAGTGAGGTTTGGTTAATGCTAATGAAATAAAACAAAATAGGATGAAAATATAATAGTTTAGAAACAAATTCCAGCTATATATTTGCACACCAGGGGGGTGGGGGGTGAAGCATAATTTTTTATCTGCCTCTTTTCTGGCGTCTTAATCTTTTACGTCTCGAGGGGAAAAGCCGGTAATTGATACAAGTATGAAATTCAGCGAGACAAAGACTCATGTGTGAACCCAGACGGTTAAAGAGCAACATTGCCAGATGTAGCGTTGCCAACGCTTTGAAATAAACTGTACCAGTTTTTCTACTACAACTGTATCACAAGGTTAATTTGTAACAGTTGAACAACAAGTTGAAATTGTGTCGTAACAAGAAGAAAATTTCGATAAACTAAAGCTTGAACAGATATCCTAGTAAGAAAGAGGAAAGTAAAACTAAAATATAAGAAAATTTGTATTGTACCAAAAAATTCCACACCAAAAAATTTTCCACTCGGCCTATTCAAATAATGAGGTTGTTTACTACCCTTACTGCCGTTGGTACATTAAAACATGCTGGAAAATACCACAGCATTACCACATACCACATACAATACCATACAATATACAATACCACACAATACTACATACAATACCACAGCATGTTATTAAAAAATGTTAAAAACCAGCCTCTAATAAGCTAAAACCGTCGTTTATTACAAAGAAAATCTAACCCGACAGTACAAATACAACACTTAGTTATACTTCAATTTGATTTTTTTTTTTTTTTTACTTTATAATTGCTAAGCGATTTTGGATTTACTCTGACTAACAGTATATGTGGCCATAATAGTTTTTCTATCTTCTTTCACAAAGTATAGACCGTAGCGAGAAAAGAAACAGCGAAACAACTTAGTCAAAAATACACACAATAATAGAAGTTTGAAGATTTCGAACCCAGAAGCCTTTATCAATGGAAAAATAAACTAGAAAAAAAATGCAAAATATTAGCTTAAACTGTTGAACCTTGCTATAAAATAACATAAAAAGATGAAAAACGACAATAGAGGAAAAAAAAATAGAATCCATCTTAAAGGAAAATAGAATCCATTAAGCCAAAGTTGTTGTTTATATAGGTGAAAAAAAAAGCACTTATCCAGACAAAACTGTTATACAATATCGTGTAGTTCCACAACGTATCTGAGAGCTTAGTTACACTTAGATTTAGATTTAAAAATTATATTTTCCGAACTTGGTAATTGAAAAGTAATCTTGGATTTACCTGTGGAGTCTGTCACCATAACAGCTTTGGTGTGTTCTTCCGGAAAGTAAAGGCCGTAGCGAAAAAATAGCGAACGAACGAACGGAAGCTGTTCAAATTCCTGAAGAGTGATGGATTGTTTCAGCAATTGCCATTCAGACTGAAGAGGGTAAAACTCGTATATAAATTCTTTTGGATCCGTCAAAAAGTAATGATCGTCATATTCATACCTAGAAACAGTCCAGCTATAAAAAGGCTTTAAAAGATCCTGATGAATCCCCGAACAAATCTTTACAGCAGTTGGTTTTGCTGCAATGCTTTTTTATAATGCTTTTATTATACAGCAGTTGGTTTTTAAGTAATTAATCCACGTCAATAAAAAAAATGCACACAAATGCTGCACAAGTAGTTAGTCTTTATTTATGCTATTTCTTGCTATTAGATAAATTGGAATGGATTAGGATACATTAAATAGTAATGAGTACTTTAAAACAAGCTCAGAGAAGCAAGTCAAACTTTTCCTAGAAAAATACAATCTTTTCTCGCAAAATTCATGTTTAATGACGAGAAACAACCCCTTGAAAACAAGCAACCCATCTTTAAAAGAACCAAACCATTAAAAATTTTGAAGCGGTTAAAAAAGGATATACAGTAAAAGTAAACGTTTAAACTCAGGAGAGTTAATATCCTTTTTTTAATATATGTTTTGCCTCTCCTAGATTTTGAAACTACCTTTTGGAATTTTCGTTTAAGAAATACTTTTGTCGGTATTTTACTAAAAACAAATTGAAAAAACAACAGAATTGTCACCCCCCCCTAAATTTTCGTGAATTGGCGTGAATTTTAAGTTTAAAAGAATCAAACCATTAAAAAAGGGGATTAAATATAAATTTAATACATAAATTATTTATTAACATTAATTCATAAATCAATGATAGTACAGGCAAAGGAACTGAAGAATAGTAATGAATTTATATAAATAAAAATATAACAGTGACGTCATTCGACGTCACTTTCTTTTTTAGGCTCTTTTCTACGATCAAATTAAACTGTTACTAGCAACATGCTACAGAAAATAACCTACGGAAAGAAGCGATGCTGACTAGTTTCATTGCCAATTGTCTAATATTAAACTCAAACTTTTTTTTTTTTTTTTTTTTTTTTTTTTTGTGTTCTATAGGTTTTTTAATTCTTACCATTTGGTTTTACCTTGTTTGTTAGTTTTTTTTGTTTCCTGTGTTGTTTTTTGTTGTCAGTTTGTCATTGTTTGTTTCGTTCACATTTGTTAAGAAATTGTGAGCATGTTTTTCTTGTAACTTTCTCTTATAGCGCTGAAGAAGGGAAGTGATTCTCCTTCCCAGATATTCGTCTTGTTTTGTCCAGTTTTTTCTTTGGCCTTAAAAAAAAACATTCTCGACCTTCATTTATTTTAATTTTTATTCTTTGTTACATAGTCAAGTTTAATTACAAAAATATAATTTTTAAGACCATGAAAATTAAATTTGTGTATCAAATAATCATTTATTACCCGCTCATGAAGAAAACATGAAACAGCGGAGCAAGATAAAGAGGAAGAAAAAAAGAATGAACCTGACATTAAACGCTAAAATGCTAAAATAAAAAACTCTACACAGACAAAATAAAACTTGAATTAAAATAAAATTGCAATCAATCCAAGAGCCAATGAGACAAGAGGGTCATTGGACTTTGGTCACAGAAAAACAGAGAGTAGGCTATACTTGTAAAAAAGGTTGTGACTCACTCGAACGCAGTTGCATCAAAAGTCATTTATTTGGTAAATTTGCTGTTGTTGACCACATCTAAATTAAGCATGCTAATAAAATAAGGGTATCATCATTAGACAGCTTGTTTTGTACTCTCTCCAAACAGAGGCAGATCCAGGGGAGGGGCGAGGGGGCGCATCCACCTAACATAGTCTAAAGTAGTGTAATTTACTCATTTAACGCAATTTTGCGTTAATTAAACTTGCTCCTAACGCAAGTTTATCGGATCTACCTATTTTGCACCCCCCTTAAAAAAATCCTGGATCCGCCACTGTTTCCAAATATCATGTTCGCTTTTTATGCCCCATCCCCTCCCCATTGATGTTCCCAGATATAGCTCTAATAATATTTTTCTCCGTTGTATTGTATCAAACAGTTCGTGGTAACGAACTGTAAGTAAGGAGCGACCCGGCTCAATGGTAACCGAAACTCTAGAAAACGGGTTTTTGATACCAATAGATACATCAAAAGAATCAGATTTAAATGCTGATTTCAAATATATAACTTTCATCAAGTTTAGAGCTACCCATCAAAAGTTATACACGCCTGAGAAAATTTGGCTGATTTTCAAAAAAAGAGGGAAAGACCCCCTAAAAGCTATAGAACCTTAATGAAAATCACACCATCATATTCAGCGTATCAGAAAACCCTACTGCAGAGGTTTCAAGCTCCTATCTACAAAAATGTAGAATTTTGCATTTTTTCCCAGAAGAAAGATCACGGATGCGTGTTTATTTGTTTTTTTTTCCCCATGGGTGATCGTATCAACCCAGAGGTCCTGGAATATCGTGAGAGGGTTCATTCGAACGGAAATTAAAAGTTCTACTGCCTTTTTTAAGTGACCAAAAAAATTGGAGGGCAACTAGGCCCCCTCCCACGCTTATTTTTTCCCAAAGTCATCCGATCAATATTTTGAGATAGCCATTTTGTTCAGCATGGTCGAAAATATGATAAATATGTCTTTTAGGATGACTTAATACCCCGAAGTTCCCAGGGGGAGGGCTAAAAGTTATGAACTTTGCCCAATGTTAACATATAGTATTGGTTATTGGGAAGTATACAGAAGTTTTCAGGAGGGTTTTTTTTCTGGTAGTGGGGGGGTCGGGGGCTATGTTGGAGGATCTGTCCATGAAGGAAGTTTTCATGGGGGAAGGGAAATTGCCATGAAGGGGGTGCCGGACTTGCCAGCATTATTTATTGGTTATTGGGAAGTATACAGACATTTTCAGGAAGGATTTTTTTCTGAAGGGGGGGGGGATAGAGGAGGGGTTTACTCTGGAGAATCTTTCCGTGGAGGATGTTTCTTAGGGGTAAGGAACATTTCTATGAAGGGGGCGCCGGATTTCCAAGCATTATTTAAAAAACGATCAGAAATTAAATAAAAAAAACAAGTTTTTTCAACTGAAAGTAAGAAGCAACATTAGAACTTAAAACGAACAGAAATTATAACATATGTGAGGGGGTTCTCCCCGAAGTCAATACCTCGCTCTTTACGCTACAGTTTTTTGTAGTGCTTTCAAAAGAGCCATCTATTCTAATTAAACGGCCTTTGTGATTTAGGGGTTTGTGAATAAAAATTTTTTTTAAATTTTAACGTAAAGAGCGTGGTTTTGACTAAGGGGAGAACCCCCTCATATACGTAATAACATATACGTAATAAAAAAAAAACAATAAAAAACAAGCTATACGGCTCAATAGTAATCGAAACTTTTAAAAACGGAATTTTGATGTCAATAAATGTATCAACAGAATGTGTTTATAATGCTGATTCTAAATACATAAATTTTATTAAGTTTAGTATTACTCATCAAAGGCTACGAGCCTGAGAAAATTTACCCGATTTTTTAAAGATGGGGGAGACATCCCCTACAAGTGACAGAATTTTAATGAAAATCACACCGTCAGATTCAGCGTATCAGAAAACCCTATTACATAGGTTTTAAGCTCATATCTGCAAAAATCTGCAACTTTGTAGTTTTTTCTAGAAGAAAAATATACGAATATAGAAGTTAGTTACTTAAGTTAATTTGTAAATTATGTAATAACCAAATTTAGAGACACCCATTTAACAAAAGAAAAGTGAAATTTTTATGCAAATTTTGTTTACTTGTTCAATGACGGTGAGCCAAAATAAAAGCTGCATTAACTAAAAAACGATCAGAAATTAAATTAAAAAAAACAAGTTTTTTAAACTCAAAGTAAGGAGCGACATTAAAAATTAAAACGAACAGAAAATATTCCGTATATAAAAGGGGCTGTCCCCTCCACAACGCCTTGCTCTTTACGCTAAAGTTTGTCTCACAACTTTATTTTTTAAAACAATAAACAACTTTAGCGTAAAGACCGAAGCGTTGAGGAGGGGACAGCCCCTTTCATATACGGAATAATTTCTGTTCGTTTTAAGTTTTAATGTCGCTCCTTACTTTCAGTTTAAAAACTTTTTTTTATTTAATCTCGTAAAACGTTATATGTTTTTATTAACCAGTTTCCTCGTAGTCTTTACCTGCTTCGCCTGAGTGACTACAATAGAAATTTTGAGTATTTATTTTTTATCCAACAATTCTAAGCTCCATATTATAAAGTAAGAATTTCACTTTTTTGATATTTTCTTTTAGTTATACATTCTAGGGTTATATCTAGGACCATAAGGGGGATGTTATGCATTGTCAGAAAAGCGACCATAATATTTAAGAAGAGCACAAAGTAAGGAATCTAATGATACTACTTTTGTTTGGTTAGCATGTTTCCTTTAGATGTGGTCAACCACAGCGAATTTACCAAATATTTTTGCAAAATTGGTAAATAAGCTTTTATTAATATTGACGCTCACCAAAACTTCCTTAAACCACCTATTACTCAGCCAAAACACATAAACGATTTTTTGACAGATTTTTGTCACTTTTTTGCAGCAACAATACATAGGAGATATATAAAATCTCTCTCTCGCTCTCTCTCTCTCTCTCTCTCTCTCTCTCTCTCTCCCTCTCTCTCTCTCTCTCTCTCTCTCTCTCTCTCTCTCTCTCTCTCTCTCTCTCTCTCTCTCTCTCTCTCTCTCTCTCTCTCTCTCTCTCTCTCTCTCTCTCTCTCTCTCTCTCTCTCTCTCTCTCTCTCTCTCTCTCTCTCTCTCTCATATATATATATATATATATATATATATATATATATATATATATATATATATATATATATATATATATATATATATATATATATATATATATATTTGGTGTAGGTACATTTGGTGTAGGAACTACACCAGTAAATTTGGTGAAGGAAAAGAAAACATTAATGTATACAGACTTTTGCAATTTTGCATGTAAAACGATATAGTTTTAACCAATATAGTGTTTGATCCTAAAATGGCTCATAAGTTAGTTAGGTGTTCAAATGACGACAGGAAAGCAGGGCGAATTGATTGTGCAATGGACAACCGATTACATGCAGTATCAATAGAAAATACTGAGATATACAAGAGTACCGTTATTAATATTAAAAATAAAGATCACCATCTAATAGTGTCAATGTTAATTTGAAGCTGAAGTATCGGAAGGGTAACTACCTCCCGGGAAGTTATGATGTTGGTAGACTCCAGGATGAGAATTTGAGAGAAACTTTCCAGGAACAGTTGAATGCTAAACTTGGGAGTTTAAAATTTGATAATGTGGAAGATGGTTGGAATAATTTTAGAAAAATAATTTGTGAAGTTGGTGAAGGTGTATTAGGGAAGAAAGCTAGAACTGCAGCTAAGAATATTAGTGAAAAAGCTTTATGTTTAACAGAAATGAGAAAGGACTTGTACAAGAACTATCTGATTGATAGATCATATGAAAACTAAAGAAATGTAAAGAAGGTTGAGAAAGCATTAAAATATGAACTAAGGAGGCGTGATGTGGAGGCCATGGGTAAAATTGCCGAGGATCTGGAAGATGCAGCTAGACGGCATAAGAGTAAAATATTGTACTGGCAAATGAACAAATTGAGAGGGAGTAGTCAATCCGAACTTATCCCAGTTAAAGATAGGAATGTGGTCGCAATTAGCGATAAGGAAAAAACTAAAGAGATATGGTCCAAACATTTTGAGTATTTACTTAACCGAGATAGAGTTGCAGGAAAAAATATAGAGGAAAATGAAAAAGCTTGTGATACTTTGGATGTGAAGGAAAATTTGTTTTGTGAGGAGGAATTAGCAACAGTATTAAAAGAATTAAAGAATAATAAGGCTCCAGGTGCTGATAGGGTGGTAAATGAGTTTCTTAAATATGGTGGCGCTGAGGTTAGAAATAAGTTATTGAAGATTTTGGATATGATTTTCGAAAAAGCAGAGGTACTGAATGACTATAGGAAAACCTTAATTAAGCCACTTTATAAGAAAGGTGATAAAAGTGAGTGAGGTAATTATTGAGGCATTAGTCTGATCTATGTAAGTAGTAAATTACTTAGTAATATGATGCTTTTTAGACTGAGAGATGCTGTAGACAAAGTTTTAAGAGAAGAGCAGTGCAGTTTTAGAAAAGGTAGAGAATGTGTCGACCAAATTTTCGCTCTTAGGCTAATAATTGAGAAGTGCCTGAGTTTTCAAACACCTTTGGTCCTCAGTTTTATAGATTATGAGCAAGCGTTCGATTCTGTTGAAAGAAGAGTTTTAGTAAAGGTTTTATCCTTGTATGGTATACCAGACAAATACATTAAAGTGATTAGTGCTATGTACGAGAATAACACTGCTGCGGTTAAGGTAGGAAATGAGGTTAGCAGCTGGTTTTGTATTAAATCAGGAGTTAAGCAGGGCTGTGTTCTATCCCCCTTTATATGAATTATTTTGATGGACTTTGTTTACGAAGCGCAGAAAAGGCAGTGATGTACCACAAAGTCCAATGAAGAGGAAAAAGCCTCCAGAGCTTAGATTATACTGTTGAGTTAAGCATTCTAGAAGACAGTGTGTACAAAAATAAATGATATTTTATAGATATTACAAGTTCAGGTTGCTAGAATAGGTTTGAAAATTAATGTTTAGAAGACTAAGTCGTTAAGGCTAGGAATAAGTGAAGATGAAAAGGTGACTTTGGGTAACGAAAAGACTGATCAGGTGGGCAGCTTCACTTACGTTGGTAGTATTATTAGTAAAGATGGTGGGAGCAGTGAAGATGTTAAAAATAGAATAGCCAAGGATCATGGTGTTTTTTCACAGTTAAAAAAAGTCTGGAAGAATAGGAATATAAGTCTGCAAACCAAGATTAGAATATTAGAAGCTACAGTGATGACAGTGGTCAAATATGGCTCCGAAGCATTGGCACTTAGAAAAGCAGATGAAGATTTGATAGATGTTTTCTATAATAATTGTTTAAGGATTGTTCTGAGCATCCAGCTGACTGACCGTATTTAAAACGAAAGGCTGTATAAAAAATGCGATTTAATACCGCTCGCTAGGGCTATAATAACAGAAATGTTGAGATGGCTAAAGCACGTTGTGAGGATGAAGGATGACAGATTGCCGAAGATTGTTCTTTTCAGCCAACCAACTAGGGCTAAACGGAAAGCAGGTCGTCCCCGTCTGGGGTGGGAGGACGTCGTAAAGAAAGATTTAAAGTAAATGGGAACTTCGTGGGCGGATGTAAAAAGGGAGGCTTTGAATTGATTGGGGTAGAGGAGGATCGTGCGGAGCTGTGTTGGCCTCAGGCGGCTTGGTGCTGCGGTGAGTTGTTAGTAGTAGTATATATATATATATATATATATATATATATATATATATATATATATATATATATATATATATATATATATATATATATATATATATGCTCCTAAGCTCCAAGCTCCTAAGGAGAGTTGTATCAAAAGGAGCAAGGATCAAGTTTAGCGTCAAATATTTGTGAGGCATGTGAAAGAAATTAACTCCCGCCGGAATTCTCTTAAGAAGTTCCACACAAAATTTCAATAAATAATGTGACAGATTTTAGACAAGTTTTGGAGCGACAATGTAAGTTACTTATGAGTGAGGATAGGATTTTGGCAAAATACCAAAATAAAATAAGAGATTTTATTTCCTCTCTTTATTTTAAATATTTCGTTTATGTTTTACGGAAAGGCTGGGCAGGAATAAGATTTTTCGCGACTTGCAATAGTTCTGCTTGATTGCTATTTCAATTTACTAATTTTTACAGCTAAACTAGATCTCAAAGTTCTCATTAGAAAAATTAGAAATCATTTATAGAACATGAAACAAGAGATTATAGCATAAAGTTATTCTTTGTTACACAAAAAAAATGTTACCATACCCCTACCCGACCTCCTCCCAGGTCAACTGACATCCTCCTTAACAGTTGGTATATTTTTATAATTTAGACATGGAAGTATTGATGATGGATTATATTCATCGTATCCAGAAGATTCAAAACAAATAACTCGGATTGGGCAACTTAAAAGTGATTTACTGTATGAAAAAAAAAGATCAATAATATGAGATGACATGCATTAGCCTCAAAATGTGTAGATTCCTACATAGAGGAGTTAGTAGGAATCCCTCTGGGGTTAGTCCAAAGGAAAAAGGGTAACCTAAAATACATTGAGATGCTGCCACTCCTCATTCTCCCCAACACATAGGCGTCAAAACTGAGTTAACCTATGAGTCTAAACATAGGTTACAATGAGTAAAGCGTGAAGTTTTCTAAATAAAAAGCTCAGATAGCTCTTTTCTGCCTGTATACATGCTTAGAACCAATCATATGATTGAGAGTCCTTCTCTTCTATCTGAAGGGAGACAAGGGATTAACAAGGCTCCACTCGAGCACTTGTGAGTTCAATGTAACTTGGCCATATTTTATCTTGATCGTGTCTGTCATAGTCAATATGGTTATGGTGTAAATAATGGTTAGCACGACTTTCAATAGTTAGTACTCAGTTTTTGTTGCTTGTTTATTAAACGGAACGCACTCGATAAGTGAAGTTAGGTAAATCCTAATGAAATATACCAAAAAATTATGATAATATAATACTTTAGAAATAAAATTATGGAAACAATGGAAAAGAATTTTGGCAGCAGGCCGTGTAGAACGCATTATATTAAATATACCTAACCCAACCTGGCCTTACCTAACCCGTAACCCCCTCTATATATTAAATATTTAATAAAAATATACATACATCGTAGTTTTCTCACTAACAACAAGAAAATCATAACCGATCCAGGAAGGGAAACCAGTTTCTGTTAGATCTTACATAGCATAATTCTTGAGTGCGTTCCGTTTAACAGACAAGTACCCTTTTATTTTTTTTAAATTATGATGGTGCAGTTAAAGACAAGTAGCTTAAGTTTTCGTCATATTTCCTTTATTTTCATTTTGATGAAAAGGAATTTCATTTCCATCAACGTCCATCGGTTTCTTCACTTTTTTTAGCTGCATTCATGAAACAGTTCGTGGTAACGAACTGTAAGTAAGGCTTAGTAGTAACTGAAACTCTAAAAACAGAATTTTGATACCAACAAAAAACGAATCGGCTTTTTATGCTGATTTCAAATATATAAATATATTCAAATTATATATTTTAGATTAGAATTATATAATTTAAGATTTCAAATATATATAACCGAACCTGGCCTTACCTAAAAGAAAAGGTTTAGTGAATAAAAGTATCACTTAAAATAGTTAAATTTAAAGTTAAATTAAAAGTCAATAATGTTATTATTCTAAGAATTTGTTTTTCTTTCCAGTAGCTTTGTGTAATTTAGTGATTTTCTTCTTGTTTTTTGTTGATGTTTTGACAAATTAAAAAAGACACTATTCGAAATATAAATTGCTCTCAATAGAAAGGAAATGACGATCCAGTCTTTTGAGGGCTTAAGACCTAACCCCTAACCTCTATATATTAAATATTTAATAAAAATTTACACACATCGTAGTTTTTGTCACTAAAAATAAGCAAATAATAACCGATCCAGGAAGGGAAACTGGTCTCTGTTGGGTCTTACATAGCATAGTTATTGAGTGCGTTCCGTTTAACAGACAAGCACCAAGTTTTTTTTTCTATCCTTTATATATTATTTACCGCAAGGTAATTTTCATTGCTTTCTCAAATGAAGTACAGAACATCAGAAACGAAAATAAACTTCTCACTTTAGTAAAATCAATTTCAGTAGTTGGATACCTTAAACTGTCCGACTTCGATTTGGATCCTGGCTTCGGTACTTCTTTAGCATTAACAAGATGACGGGCTCCCCAATTACACTGGACAAATCTCCAAGCTCCAGCTACATAGACAGCATTCCAAGAATTCCTAAATCTGGAATCCTCAAACCTAACACCGGGCTGATAGCCAGCTGACTTGCTGTATCCCTTAATGACCACACAATGAAGGCCTGCATAGCTATAAAATTAAAACCAAATTTAGAAACAGGGTCAACAAGGGAGTATCCGAGGGGGGGGGGTACAGGGTATAACTCCCCATTCCGAAATTTTTTCAGACCAGTAACAACGTAAAAAAATGCAAATAAACAAGTTTTGATCCGTTTTTTGTGTACGCCCCCCCCCCCAAACAAAATTCTTGGATACGCCCTGGACGGTCATATTTTGGACATATAAACTTTAGGTAGTTTATTTAACGGGGACTCGTCTTTCGTAAAATAAAGAATAAAACCCAAAGATTAGATTTTTTTTTACATTTCATAAAATTGCACTAAAGAGTAGTAATTTTTCCATGTTTCCTGATAATTAATGTATGTTAATAAATTCATATTCCTTTGAGTAATTAACATTATACAATACTGTTTTCATTAGGATATTTGTATTATTAATTATTGTATTAATTGAAATTGTATTTGTTTTAGTGTTTATATTATTTTACTTGTTTATTTGTATTAGTTATATTATTATGAACAAATATTAGTTATGCTGTTAACAAAAATATAAAAGTAATGTAAACTGTAACCTTTATATACACTGGGAATGGTGGTGTCCGGCGTACCCCACCCCCAAGAAAAATATCCCCCTGGAAAATTCCTCCCAGGACAGTTTTCCCTGTGTGTAAAATTGAGCAGCCGAAGGGAAAGTAAGACAAATGAAAATATTGAAAAAAAAGATTCTAAAATATTCTATCTATATTCCAAAATACAGGTAGAATTTGTTGTGCAGAATATTCTAAAGGTATTGTTTTTATATTTCAGTTCTTTTAATGTTTCTTTTCGTATTTTTGGGCCTGGGGTCGCGTCATCATAGCAGAGGGAATACAAAGTTTAAAGAAACTAGTTTGCATGCTTAGTAACTAATTTGCTTTCTGTCCATCTTAAATTTCTTGGTTCTGAATTAGAGTTTGACTCCATGTTGACGAAAAAAACCTTAAAGGTACTTCAGCCGGTAAAACCGTCTTATGTGCACCTATTGGACGCGTTCTCGACCGTAAGGGGTGAACTGGTATAATGTACTTTAGATGTCCGGACCAGAACAAGTCCACGGGAAATTAAAAAAAAAATCTTAAAGGTAATAAAAAATTTTTTAATTTCTTAAATTTCTTGGTTCTGAATTAGAGTTTGACTCCATGTTGACGAAATAAAAGTTAAAAAAAAAACCTTAAAGGTACTTCAGACGGAAAAACCGTCTGATGTCCACCTATTGGACGCGTTCTCGACCGTAAGGGGTGAACTGGTATAATGTACTTTAGATGTCCGAACCAGAACAAGTCCACGGGAAATTAAAAAAAAAACCTTAAAGGTAATTTACCTTCAGATCTGAAGGTTTGAAACCTTCAGATGTACGCTTAGAGGACCAATAGACACCCAATATTTTGTGTGGACTGGGCTTGATGACTTTTTGAAAACTTTCTTTACTTAACTATTTGCTTGTTTGGAACACTGTATATATAATAGGTGTGGACTAATTATATATACAGTGGTTTGGAAGAAGGAGTTCTGTTCATTTTAAATTTGCTTGATTCTGAATCAGAGTTTGAATCCAAAAAATAAAGAAAAATTAAACCCTTATAGGTGCTTCAGACAGAAAAACCTTCTGATGAAGGCCTACTGGCGGCGTTCTCGATCGCAAGGGGTAAACTGGTATCATGTAATATAGATGTCGATACGAATCTAAGTCCACGGAAAGTAATGAGTCGTACTTCTTAGTCTCAGTCTGTATCTATGTGCACTTACATCACAGCGCAACCCTTCTTCAGTTGCGACTAATTTCATATTTTCATATTCTTTTCTTTAACTTTTATTTTCCCCTGCTATGATGACCAATCCCCCAGAAATGAAAAATAATTTAAAAAATGAAGATGTAAAAATAAATATTAGGATAATCTACACCATATATTCTGCCTATATTTTGAAATATAGGTAGAATACCCCGAAATCCCTTCTTTTCTTCATTCTTTTTGTGGGGGAGGGGGGGGAGGATTTTAAGGTATAAATTTGCAAAGGGTGTTCTTCCGGGGGGGGGGGTTTCCAGGTAGAGTTTTCCGGGGGGAATTTCCTGCGAGAATAATTTTACTTGGTGAATTTTCCGTTGGGAATTGTCCGCATGGGGAAATTTTCCGAGAGGGATACGCCTAGAACTGGGAATTTGTAGCACATTTAGTTCTGTGTTCTAGCCAATGGGCTTCGCTTGGATGCTGAAAAAAAAAAACGGGACGTGGGGGGCGATTCTGTTTTTTCCACTACAAACTATTCCGTCAGATAATCATATTGGATCTTTCCATTTTATGCACATATTAAATGAAAAAAAAAACAAGTTCTTATATATATATATATATATATATATATATATATATATATATATATATATATATATATATATATATATATATATATATATATATATTTGCGCCGTCCCCCCACACAATAAGATTTTTGTTTCCATTTTCCACCTCAATTGAACCCTTACCCAAAATCACCACTTCTTACGCATTTTTTTTTGGCACTTTAACGAGACTGTTACATTAATTTACACATACAATCACAAATTTAATATGCAAATATAAACAATATAAAGAATACTTAACAAGGAAAATCTAACCTGTGTGGCTACTAGTACAGCCATAATTATGATAGATAATTATACTTGAAACCCTTAGTGTCAGATTATTTATTTCATTAGGTACATAACAGGAACTTATCAAAGAAAACCGATAATTTTGCAGAAGAGATAACTTTAATTCTAAAAGTTTACATAGATTATAGGGAAAAGTTAACAGAGAAGGTCTAGAGTTCACAATTTAATTTTTATTAATTTCATCTTTGTGAAAGAAGTCACCAGTTCGTTCAAGTCAATGTCTTTTGCCAAGTCTTGTTCAACTGATAGAGTGGATAGTTCTTGAAGCCTTTCTTGCGTCATGGTGGATCGAATATAAGTTTTAATTTATTTTATTTTTGAAAAACTACGCTAACCACTAGCAACAGACACAGGCAGAGTCAGCAAAATCCGCAAAGCCACGGACAAATTTGGGGCACAATCTTTAAGGCCATTGCTTATTATTAAGTTAAGGACATCTTCTGGATTTGCGTTCTTGGGTGCTCTCGTTGCAATGGCTTGAACTTAATTGCAAAGCTTGTGGCTTTCAATGTCTTTAGCTTCTTTGTTTAAGAGGAAATGTTGTAAATTCATAGAATCGTCCATCAAGGACTTTGTTGTTCCAGCATTTCCTTGGATATGTTGCAGAGAGATCTGAATATGGAGGTAATTTCTTCTAACTTTTAAAACCTATTATACCGAGAAGAAATTGCAGTATCGAGACTGACAAAATGGAAATTGACTTTGAAGTGTTCTTGAGGGGATACCAAAGGTTCATCATCCGCTTCGTAATCAAACTGTTATTTTTCTTCTTTTCCAACCTAGCTTTTGTTTCAACTGTTGGTTGAATGTTTAGCTCCTCTGCCACTCCTCTGGCGTCAACTAGAATACTTCCAAAGCCATCGTCGCAACGTAACCTTTGTAAGTACAATTTAGTTTTTCTTAGTTTATCTTTGGCAGCAGTCAAATCAAATTGATCGGATTGTAACTGCTTACTTGTTATGTTGATTTCAAAAAGTATACTGTGCCATTAAACTACACTTACAATAAAATTTAATTTTTCTATGTTTTTGCGAGTTTTAAAGCTTGCACTCGCGAGTAGTTACCTGTTTACCCATTTAACTTTTGAACTTTGACTTTATTCAATATAAACACATAAATAAAACACAACTTAAAAAACGGTCTTCATAAATGTCCATTAAAGCATTATGAGCATCACCCAGTTGATACCGAAGAGGTAGGACAATATATATTTAATTTTTCCATCTGGTTTAACTAAGGGACTTGAGCCTAAAGTTATTTACATGTTTTTTATAAGTACTTCAACGTTGTGTTGAAGCAGAAAAATAAACATAAATTTCTTGAACAAAAGCAAAGAACTTCGTAGCCTTCATGGTCACGCGGCTACTCTGAGAGTACGCGGTGGCGGTTGCGCCCCTCCCTGCTTCCTAATCCCCGCATATAGCACAGTACCGATCCGCGCCTCTTCTCCTTCCTCAGCGCACAACCGACACTGTCGAGTATCGTCTGTCACTCACGTCTCTCATGCAGTATGAATCAGCAAGTTGACCTGTAAAACGTAAATCAAGCTAACATTCATAAAATTTTATTCTGAAATCATTTTTTTCTAATTTTTCCATTTTTGCCGCCCTCCCCAGGTTGCCGCCCTAGGCGGCCGCCTAGTTTGCCTAGTGGACGCGCCGCCAATGTGTGTGCGTGTATATATTCTTCCTAATGAAGGTAGATCAGACGGTAAACTCGTAATCATCTAGACGTTCATCCAATTCATAAGAAATGAGAAATTTCCCATCTTTTAAATAGTGACTTCAACCCTCTCGTACATGTTGAAATTCATTTCACAATTTCCATCAATATTGAACCAATATTTTGGGGAATTTCATTCCTGTTTCCAAAATTATACCAAGTTTCGTGAGCTAACATCAATGATAAGTACCTTTAATGTTAACAAATTTTACGTATTCACGTACAGTCAGCATGAATAACACATTTTGTTGTTTCGTATATTATAATCAGAACTTCACTTTTTACAGTATTGGTTTCTTTTGTCAAAGGGTCACTCTGAACTTACGGTTTGTTACTACGAGACGTTTGATCAAAGACTCTACTAAGTTTGAAGGAGGTTACGACTCCCCTTTTTCAACCCCTATTCTTTCATTCAAGTTGAATATTCATATAGCAATACTTAATCAAAATTCTTTTAGGCCAAGCGTATAAGTGTAATTAACTTGTTTTTGCAGTTCATGCATTTAAACAAAAATTCATAGTTCAGGGCTCATTTATGTTGGACGTTTTCTGAATAACCACGTCCAATTAAAACTTTCCATATAATTAATCATCAAAAAATATCTTGGCAATCGTTTTAGAAAAGAGCTACAGAACAAGCGGATATTAAGAACTTAGGTGACACGTGAATGGAATGACATTCAAAAAATGAAAATTCCAATCAGAAAAAAGGGGCACAATTTCATGAAAGTTTTATAATGACATTTTTATAGAATTGTGTAAACAAAAATTGTAAATAATTGAAATTCAGCAAAAAACCTTGGTCATTTCACGAAATTTCGAAGTGGTATTTATTAAAGAGTTCTCTAAACAAAAAGTGTCCAAGACGATCTGAGAACTATAAAAAATTCGAAGATAAAAGTATGAAAACGAACTTTAATAGATCAAATCCGCTATATACCATTTAATGAAACTAAATTTGAGGATACAATATTTTTCTAATTAAATAAAATTATTATCTTTAAGAAAACAGGCGGCAAGCGTAGTCTCATGCATTCTGATCTCATATTCAGCCTCTAATTTAAATTAAATAAAGAAAAGTTTTTTCAACTGAAAGTAATGATCAATATTAAAGCCTAAAACGAACGGAAATTATTACGTATATGAGGGGGTTCGCCCGCTCGTCAATACCTCGCTCTTTACGCTAAAGTTCAAATTTTGTTCCAATTCTTTAAGAATGACACCTGAATCACAAAGCCCGTTTAATTAGAATAAATGGCTCTTTTGAAAGTGCTAAAAAAAACTTTAGCGTAAGGATTGAGTTATTGAGAAGAGGGCAAACTCCTTCATATACGTAATAATTTCTGTTCGTTTTAATTTTTAATGTTGCTCCTTACTTTCAGTTGAAAAAACATGTTTTTTTTATTTAATTTTGATTTTTTTTTAAATAATGCTGGAAATTCCGGTGCCTCCTTCATGGGAAGTTCCCTCCCCCCATGAAAAAATCCTCCATGGAAAGATCGTCACACGTAACTTTTTTCAAAAATAAGGCAAATTTTCTCAGGCTCGTAAATTTTGATGGGTAAGACTAAACTTGATGAAACTTATATATTTGATCAAAATAAAAATTCGATTCTTTTGGTGTCTCTATTGGTATTAAAATTCCGTTTTTTAGAGTACTATTGAGCCGGGTCACTCCTTACTTACAGTTCGTTACCACGAACTGTTTCATTAACATACCATGTAAAGTTTAAAGAGGCCACACAATTTGAAAACTAAAATACGCGATTCGAAAAAAAAAACTGTCTAAGGAAAAGAAAAATCATTTGAATTTGATTCGGAATTTGATTTGATTTGAATTTGTTGGACGTTTATCCATCAGTAAAAACCCATTTTGAAACAAAGCTTGGAAAATAAATCTTAAAAAAAATATTAATTAAAAAGAATATATGATGGAAGTGAAAAACGAAGTTGAAACTTGAAATGGAAAAAAATTATGGCTGCACAGTTTATGCAAAATATATCTATAAAACCAGTTCAAATAAACTTGCACGTAGTATTTTCCTATATTTATAGTCTTCAGAAAAAGTAGAACTTTCCTAAAAAAACAATATCAAAAAAAAAAAAAAAAAAAAAAAATAGCTTCTCTAAGGAGCAGAAAGGCCCTTAAGTAGCCTGCAGAAAATGAAAGACTAATTTATACTCACTCATGGGCTCCCATACGGGGGGGGGGGCAGGAGGGGCGCTCGCGCTAGTCCCCTCCTGGCTGAGTGATTCTGCCTCATTTCTTATATTTTTGTTTTGAGATTTCAATTATATAGCATTAAAAGTGCCATTTAGACCAGGTAAACCCTCCCCTGGAATGTCGCTTATGGGCGCCCATGTACTCGCTGGTCTTTTATAAGCCATGACCTCGATAAATTTACAGGTATACAATTTAATATACAACTTAAATCATCTATAAAAATTCAAGCAAGGTCAGTTTTCAGTAAAGTGCTAGCTTTTCAAGAATCTACACATATTAAGAAGCATTATTAGTCAGTTTATTTAAGCTAGTTTTATAGATGCATGTTGCATAAACTGCGAAGCAATAAGTTTTGTTCGTTTAAAGGTTCAACTTCGCTCTTAACTTTCAGCAGTTTTTTTTATATTTTTTTATTGTTTTAAGCAGTATTTAATAGTTTTCAGTAAAGCAATAGCTCTTTATAAAACTGCAAATATAAAGAAACATCATTAGTCAGTTTATTTGTTGAGCCAGTTTTGTAGATACATGTTGCATAAACTGCGTAAAAATAATTTTTATTCGTTTCAAGTTTCAACTTAGCACTTAACTTTCTAACTTAGGTGACAAAACTAACATAAAATTTCTATGTTCATTTTTTATTGTGTAGGCTTTAAGCATTCTATGTAACTACACCCATACGCAAAGAAAATGGGAAACTAATAAGAATTGGATTTTCATCAATACAGCATGAGAAGGTAGAGATCAAAAACTACTACTGCCACTAAAAGGTTGGAGACTAAGTGACTTATTATTTATAATTATAATTGTATATAACTTATAATTATTGTAATTTACACAATTGATGTACAATAATATACGATCAAAGCTGAAAATTGTCTGCAAGTGGCAAGAAACCAGCCTTTTTCTTGTTTTCAACAATTATTTTATCAAAATCAAGTCTGCACAAACTAGAGCTAGGTCCCCTTGGGACAATTCAGGCAAGCTAAGCAGCCTTGTTGACTTCCAGGTGGTAGGAATATTCGTGACCGAATTATGCTATTTTTTACCCTCGTTACATTCTGGGCCTGTATGTAACAGTTTAGAGTAGACAAAGAAAAGGGGCTAAACAGTAAAATTCTAGATGGCGCTGATGATTTTATTTTTTAAGATGGGTGCCAGTTTCTGCTCTTATGAGTTCTCCATACTTTTTGAATAAATGTATAAATTGACGTTTATTATACCTGCATAAGCGTTTGAATAAAACATGATAGCTCTCTGTTCCGTATTTAATTCCTCGAAGGAGATTCATGGGAGTATCACCTCGCGTATCTTCATCGAAGTGCATGGTGTTTAAATTCTTGACTGTAATCCATCGAAAAATTGATCTAATCAAGAAAATCAAGAAAATTAAACAGGAAAAACATTAAATTAAATTAAATAACGGAAAAAAGAATGATATTCTAGATAGAATATCTTAAACGTTCAAAGCCACAATTAGATTCGGATAGAAATTGTACACAGAAGCGGAGAAAAAGAATGTTGTGACCAAGGCTGTATCCAGAGGGGGGAGGGGTACCAGTTTTAAAGCCCTCCCCCAAAAATTTTTGTGCAAGTCGTAAAAACGTAACAAAAGTCCAGATAAACAGATTTCTGATGCGTTTGTTAAGGGTTTTTGTAAACCCTCCTCACGAAACAAAATTCCTGGATACGCCCTTGGTCATGATACACAGTTTACTTTATTCTCTAAAAACTTCATACAAAAGGGCCAATTAGATTTTGCGTTCTTTTTACTGGAATACGATAGTTTGATATATGTTGGTATGGTTTTGAAAAGGCGAGATTACTTGCCTCTCCAGAAACAAGATCATTCGTCTCTGCAAAATCCACAATAATGTGCTTTGCTTAAGAAAATGTGTCACAAGAACAAGCTAATGGAACTGAAGCCCACTTTTTAACATTAAGGTACAACACCGTTATAATTATTTTAGTCTTTGACTAAACATGAGCAGACATAGGTTCTGTTCGTCAAGCTGAAAGTGTATAACAAATTAAAAATGGTATTTAAAAATTTTTAGGCAATTGGTAATATTATCGAAAAGTTTTCTTATAGAATAATTTTTCTTATCATCTGATTTGTATTTGTTTATATATTTTTTCAGCGTTTAATTTTTTTTCTAGCTTTTTCTACCATCTTTTCTGCTTTGGTCCGACTTGCTGTTACGTTGAGTTATATTTATTATAATAAAAATGTTTGAATTATACTATGCCTCACTTTAGTACATCTTTTAGGCATTGAAAATCATAATTGTGTATCCGTAATAGCAATAGCAACATAAGCAGAAATCTGAGCCACGCCACTGGCTACGCGGCCAGGTATGCACTCACGGAATGTCACCCCGACGTTATAAGACACGGTAGACGAGGGTTCTAGTTCACCCCTTTTGATTTATCACTATTTCTAGTGATTTTTATATAGCCTAAACAAAAAAAATAATACTAAATCAGCACATAAATCACTGGATTATTAAAAAAAATCACTAAAGCCACTGAGAATTCACTAAAATCTAGTATTTTTTTTTTTAACGAGGCGGTAACCCTGAATAGAATATAAATAGTAGACTAAACGACAACATCATTTAGATAAGTTTGAAAGCATAGAAAATCTGTAAGATATAAAGACGAAAAATAAAATAATAAAAAAATCCAAAATATACCATAAAATAATACCATAAAATACCATAAATAATAAAGAATGATTTTTAATGAATTATTTAGGGTATTTTTTCGGTTTTTTAGGTATTTTAGGGTATTTAGGGCATTATTATGATTTTTAATGCATAAACTTAGTCATTACGCGTAGGGGTAAGGGACCAATCGGTAGAAATATTGAGCTCTCAAAATTAGGGTAGCTGTAGCGGAAGTCAAGGCCGTACCCAGGGGGTAGGGGGTTTGACCTTCCCCCCACCCCCCAAAATGTTTGTCTGACTCGTAAAGACGTAACATAATGGACATAAACAAATTTTGTATGCGTTTTTTGAGGTTTTTTGTGTAAAAAACCCCAAAAGAATTTTTCGAGAAAAACCCCCTCCGAAAAAAAAAATCCTGGGTACGGCCTTGGCGAAAGTACATTAGGCTACTGCTTTTTTTAAATGTTTATAGGCAGGCGGTAGTTCGATAAGAGACGGATGTTCAAAATATTTTCTTCGGCAGAGGGATTCTGAAACGGTAAAGCTGGTAAAATTACTTAAAATTTTCAAGAGAAAGAGATAAGAAGAAATTTTTTTTTAGCCTGATATTTGCATTAACAAGAGGCAAAACTAAACTCTTCTAACAATGAAGGGAAACTTCTCATTGCTCATATGGTGGGATTGATGTACTTTCATCTTTAAACTGAAAGAAAAATAGTTTTTTTTCTTAAGCCCTTTCCACAAACTAATCCGTCTGCTCTACTAGTAAGTGCGATTTTTATTGTACTAATTTTGATTTTGCTAGATTACTCCACTTGTTTTGTTATACAGTGAGTCAGAAATAAATTACTATTATTATTTTATGACGTTTGAACCGTGTAGACCATAGAATTATTTCATAGATCATATGAAAAATCAAGTTTTTTTTCTCTTCTAGATTATTAGGAAATAATTTTGGAAAAGTCAACTTGAAATCCCAAATTATGTTCTTTTTCTATAAAATTTCTGATTTTGATTGAATTTTCTGGAATTTCGTATGTATGAGTCTCGTTCCCTGAAGTAGGTGGAATAAAGTCCAATTACAGTCCAAATCTTGGGCGGGGGAAAAGAAGGGCCGTTTTCAGGATCTTATTATCTGCCGAACTACCAGAAAGGATTGCCTTATCTCAACACTGTTATCTCAAAACTGTTAAATCTCAACCAAATCTTTTGGGAAGTAAGAGTGAGTGTCCTAATTATTTTTGGGTGTTTGTATCAAATCCGACCAATTAGAGGGGAAGATTCTTGTCACCAAGACATTTACAGAAGGGATTGTTGGGTCTTAAAGAAACATGGTGTTAAGTAAAAGTTAAAGAAATAGTTCCTATGAAGTAGAAAAAATGAGTGCATTATGATTAAATCAATGAACCCGTAAAATAGAAGTCGCCCTGGATATTTCTAGTAAATAGTTTTCAGGAGTAAAATTTCCTAGAACAGATCAATCAATATATCATACACCCCTACCATCAAAAAAAGGACATCCCCATTTACTTTATCATAAACACTTGTCTTTTACTTTCTAAGCGTTCTTATCAATAAATTAGTAGATTGCTTCACCGAAAAAAGAAAAGAAAAAAAGACAAGCCTCCGGTCCCAACGTTTCCAAAATACTAGAAACAATCTGCCTCGCCAAAAAGAAAAATTTGGGGACGAGAAAAAAATAATAATTTCTTAAACCACATTGGCTTGCAATAACATAAAGAAAAAACGATCAAACATGGGGCTTTTTAAGGCCAAACGAAAATACTGAAAAAAAAGGGAACATTTTGGGAGGACAACCACCTCCCTTCTTCGGCGCGAACCAGAAATTTTTTTTCTGTGAAAATGCCAAAAAAGACAAAGAAAACCAAAAACAACGCGAGAAAAAAACAAAAAATACAATAAAAAACCAGAGCTATAAGATGAATAAAATTAAATAAAAGCCCAGATTAGGAGAATTAAAACCAAATATCTAACAACCGAAGGCAAGCCACTCCTGATAGGTTGAAGAAGAGAGGCGGTTGTCCTCCCGAAAGATTCGCTTTGTTTTTCAGTATTTTCGTTTGGCCTTAAAGAAACCCATTTTAGAGGGTTTTTTTCTTTATATTACGAGAAAAGTACAGAAATTATCACTGAAAAAGAAGAACATAGAATTTAATATATATCTGAAACTAATTTACATTTTGCACCAAAAGCTAACAAAGTAAAATCTAGGTCAAAACTTAATTGTTAGTGGGCAAAACAAAAAATATTAACTTAAGTGGTAACTAGCAAAGAGAAAGAAAGAAAAATCTAGGGCTGATATCAAATTACTGCCAACTACTAACAACTCACTGCAGTACTAAGCTGTCTCAGGCCAACACAGCTACAAACGCTCCTCCAATCTATTTAAAGCCTCCCTCTTTACACTCTCCCAAGAAGTTCTAATTTGGCTTTAATCTTTTCTTACGCAATCCTCCTACCCTATTCGGGGACGACCTGCTTTTTTTTTAGCCTCGACGGATGACTGACAATTGACTATCTTTGGCAATCTGTCATCCTTCATATTCAGAAAGTACCCTAGCCATCTCAACCTTGCTCTCATCATAGCCCTGGAAAGCAGGATTGAACCATATTTTGGTAAAGCTTACTGTTTGAGACACGGTTAGTCAGTCGGGTACCCAAAGCAATAAGTAGGCAATTTCTCAGGAAAACATCTAGCAAATCTTTCTCTATCTTTCGAAGCGCCCAATATTCTTCTTCTTCTTCTATTTAACAGCAGGCGGGCTTTTCAGTAATACTATTTAGCCCTTTTCCTTTTGCTTCACTCTGTGGGCTACAGAGCATATTCTAATACTGGTTGGCAGACTTATCTTCCTATTCTTCCAAAATTTCTTCAACTTTGAAAAAACACTCTGGGTCTTATTCTACTTTTTACGTTTTTACTACACCCATCGTCTTTACTAATAATTCTGCCTCGGTAAGTGAAGCTGCCCATTTGATTGATCTTCTCGTTACCCAACATCACCTCTTCACCTTCACTTATTCTTAGTTTTAGCGATTTAGTCTCCTTAACATTAATTTTAAGACCTAGTCTTCCCACCTGGACTCTCAAAACCTTTAAAAAATTGTTGGCAAAATTCTTTTTGCTAACATTTTCATCTAGGATGCTTAAATCTTCCTCTTATTTACTCTACTTCTTATTTCTAACCTCTACCTCTACTTCTATCTCTACCTCTTATTTCTTATAAACCTACGCACTGTAGCTTTAGCGATGAAAAAAGGTCTATTTTAGTGATTAATTGATCGTGAAATGTGTATGTTGAATAATTTTCCATATTTCCCAGAGCGTTGGGCGTAAGTGTCAATACCGGAACCTTCTCAGTGTTTTTAAACTTGCTTGGACTGTCAGATTTTCCGCCTATTGGATTCTATAAATGAAATTAAACTATATAAATTAAACATAAATAATTTATTATAAATAATTTATGATGATAAATAATTTATCATCAGCATAATCTAAGTCTAGGAGAGTTGTATTTCCCCAATTGATTCCTTGTTCTCCCATTACCTTTGCTGTGCACCTTAGGACAATGTCCATCAAAATGATCCATATAGATGGTAATAGGACGCAACCCTGCTTAACTCCTGATTTAATACAAAAAAAGCAACTAATCTCATTTCCTTCAAATAACGGTTTAAATAGAGTTTAAATCCTCTTATTACACAGTGAAAACAATGACAAAATCTCTGGATATTTCGATCAAATACACAGTGATCGTCATCAGCAGATAAACTCATCGTTTTATCTGTTGATGACGATAGCTGTATATGTGATCGAAATATCCAGACATTTTGTTGCTGCTTTCGCTGTTTAATAAAAGGATTTATCTCTATTTGAACTGTTATTTCTACGGCATGGACAATGACAAAATCTCTGGATATTTCAATCAAATAAACAGTGATCGTCATCAGCAGATAAACTCATCTGTTTATCTGCTGATGACGATAGCTGTATATGTGATCGAAATATCCAGACATTTTGTTGCTGCTTTTGCTGTCTAATAAAAGGATTTATCTCTATTTGAACTGTTATTTCTACGGCATGGACAATGACAAAATCTCTGGATATTCCGATCAAATACACAGTGATCGTCATCAGCAGATAAACTCATCTGTTTATCTCCTGATGACGATAGCTGTATATGTGATCGAAATATCCAGACATTTTGTTATTGTTTTCGCTATCTAATAAAAGGATTTATCTTGAACTGTTATTTGTACGGCATGGAAAGGTAGTGTGGTCTTCGAAAATACTTATCCACCTTTGCTACTTTAACTGCAGCAATATTGTTCTTGTACACAGCACTAATCACTTTAATGTATTTGTCTGGAACACCATACATGGATATGATCTTCGCTAAAGGTCGTCTATCAACTGAATCACACGCCTCCTCATAATCTAAAAAACTGAGGATTAAAGGGGCTTGATGTCTCAGGCACTTCTCAATTACTAACGTAAGAGTGAAAATTTGGTCAATGCATCTTATCACCAGCACCTCTAAGCAGGGGCGTCCCGAGGCTCATTTTATTGGGGGGGGGGATCTTCGTAAATTTTATCGAATCGCTACCTGTTTTATGCTGAATTTTCTGCAGAAATCAAGAATTTTGCTAAATTTCGGCAGATTTACAATTTTTGAGAAAATTTTCGCCTTCGGCAAAATTTTTACCGAATACAAAAAAAGTTTGGGTGGCCTCCCCACCCGCCTCGGGACGCCCCTGCCTCTAAGCATAAAAAATATCATAATACTAAGTAATTTGCTACCTAAAGAAACCAAGTTGATGCCTCTATAATTACCACACTCACTGTTTTCACTTTTCTTATAGAGGGGCTTCATTGGAGTTTTCCTAAAATTGCTAGGTACTTCCCCTTTTTCAAAAATCATATTCTGAATCTTTAATAATTTATCTCTAATTTCATAACAATAATATTAAAAAAAATCATTTATCACACTATCAGCACCTGGGACCTTATTATTTTTTAATCCGTTCAGCACTGCCACTAATTCTTTCTCACAAAATAAATCTTTCTTCACATCCAAAGTGTAACAAATTTTTCATTCTTTTTTATATTTTTTCCTGTAACTCTATCCCGGTTTAGCACATTCTCAAAATGTTCTACCCATCTTTCTTTAACTCTTTCCTCATCCTTAGTTGTTGCTCCGTTCCTATCTTTGGCTGGGACAAGTTCAGAGTGACTATTCCCTCTCAATTTATTAACATGCCAGTACAATATATTCACTAATAAGCCGTCTGGCTGCATCTTCCAGATTTTTCCAATTTTATCCATGGCCTCAACTTCACATCCCCTTAATTTATATTATAATACTTTCTCCACTTTCTTTACATTTTTCTTATTTTCGTATGATCTATTACTCAAATAATTTTTGTACAAGCTCCTTTACCTCTCTATTAAACATAAAGCATTTTCACTAATATTCCTAGCTGCGTTTCTAAATTTCTTCCCAAAGACATCATCAGCGACTTCACAAACTATTTCGTAAAACTATTCCATTCATTTTCTTCATTGTCGAATTTTAGACTCTTAAGTTTAGTATTCAACTGTTCATGGAAAAAGTTTCTCTTAAAGTCTCATCCTGGAGTCTACGAACGTCATAACTCATAAATTCCCGGATAGTATTTACCTTTCCTAAATTTCAGCTTTAGACTAACCCTTGATACTACTAGATAGCGATCTTTACTTTTAACATCAATAACACAACTTAAATATACCCTGGTATATTGTATCGATCCTGCCAGTCTAAGGTTTACAGTAAAATAATCAATACAGTACCATCATGTGAATATCATGTTAATTTATGGGTCATTTTATGACCAGACACTGCATTGGTTATAACTAGAGTGTTCTATGTACAAAATTGCTGCAGTCTGTAACCATTACTGTGTTCTTTTCCTACACCAATTTTACCTAGGCTAGGATGCCATCTATCCCTATTTCTACCGACCTGGGCATTAAAACCCCCAATAGAAAAAAACATATTTCTACCTGGGACTGTCTGTTTCTTCCTGTAGCTATAAGTAAACTTAACTATCTCTGTCAGTCAGTTCTACAGGGGCATATCTATGACTGATTGCGATTACAGATAGTTTTTTTTTGTAAAAATGAATAAATAAAAAGGTAAAGGATACACCACCAGACCTTTATAGTCCAAACCGGCTGTGCTGATCTTCGTTTCAAGACCTTTCAGCCACAAACCAAATAACCCACCACGCTAGGAATCGAACCCCCGCCGTTCGGACAAAGGATCCCAAATCTAGCAAACCATCAATCGGCTAGGACAGCTACAACATATATTTAGGGTAGTGACCCGGCGAGAGCATAAAGGGGAATGGTCCTTCATTGGGAGACTAAAAGTTGTAGCACGTGGAACAAAATATGACCACTTCTCCAGCAAAAATCCCTTGTTTCAAGCATTTGTTCCAACCCCTGGAAAAATGTTTGCGACTTGTACTAAACTGAATCTATTTCTCATGGCACCTATTACCTGAATGGCGTGCTAAGCAAAAGAATTATATTTTTGATTACCTGGCCTTTTCGACGTCTGAGGCACAGCGTCCAACAAGCTGCCTAACTAAATCAGTGAAAGTTTTCTGGTCTTCTTGGGCAACCTAAAATAGACAATAGATAAATAGATAGACATATATTCAATGCTTGAAAGAAAAAATTACCATGCTCTGAAAATGGAAAAAAACAGTTCGCACACATTTAACATTAGCTCCACCACTCGTCCCCCTCTCATCCCTTCCCCTAGGAAAATCTTCCTCAATGTGTAATTTGCAATTAAATATGTTTTATTATTTTTTTTAATAGTACTAATAGTAGTTGAGAGGCTATAGTTGAAGATGCTACTAATTAATAGTTGAAGATGCTAGAGTTTGGACATGGTATATGATTTACTAAAATATGTTCTATTGAATACTTTTATAAGTTTAATGGCAATTTATATTAAGCAAATTATTGGTATTCCTATGGGGGGTAATGTCAGTGCATTTATAGTGGACTTATTTTTAAGCCAACTAGAACACGAGTATATGATTAATAAAAAGAAACCAAGTAATGTAAAATACTCGCTTTCAGATAATAAAAGATATTTGTATGATCTTCTGGTGATAAATTTTGCGGAGTTTATGGGGATTTCGAATAATATTTACACGCCAGAGTTAATTCTGGATCCTAGCTATGCCAAAATATAGATGTAACACATATGAAACGTATATACTGGAAATATCATACTGGATACAAACAGTTTCATCATGGGTAAATAAGTTTCTTTAATATTGCAGAACAACAGGTTTTTATAAAAATCCATAACATTCTAAATTATGAGTTGCTTCCCAAAATAAAAAAAGGGGGTCTTTCATACGTGTTCCAAAAATTTACGTCTTAAGACCATATATATAATACACTGGGAAAAAATCTTCAGATTTTCCTTAGCTGGATATAGTGAAGAACGAACCCCAGTTACGACTTACGTCATCAAATAGTTTTACTGTAACGTCATTTCTGGCAATAGCCTACGAATATGACGGCATTCATCATCTTGTATACGAAGATGCAGTGTTCTGTCAAAAGTTGAATTTTATTTATAACATTATGTTTTATTATTTGAAAAAGGCTCCAGATGTAGTATTCTTCTTTAAAATCAGCCCGTACACATCTCTCAATGATGTTGTAGTGTCCCGCTAGCACAGGAGGAGGAGGGGGGGAAACTAGGACACATCAGTGACACGCAGGCAAAATAGTGATTTTCCCTATTGTTGAAGCCAGATGACTGTAAGTTTCCTCATATGGGTTTTCGGCCATGGCAATTCTAATGGTGTACTTTTTGTTTCGACCCGGTATCGCTTTTAGGGGTTTCAGGTTGTTTTTTTAAATTCCCTTTAATTTGTTTTCAAAATCACATTTTACTATTAAGACTAATTTAGATAATACTTACCGTTTCTGAATCAGCTATAAATGACAATTTTTTTTCACTCACCAGTTTATTTTTTAATTAATTTTTTTATTCTTGGTTACTATAGGCCGCGGTTCGTCCTATACTAGGTTGAAGCTACCGCTGTAACCATGATATCTGAACCGTAGGTTAATTAATATACACTACTACTACTACAACTACTAACAACTCACTGCAGCACCAAGCTACCTGAGGTCAAAACAGCTACAGACGCTTCTCTTTCATTCCAATCTATTCAAAACCTCCTTCTTTACACACTCCTAGGAAGCTCCCATTTCCCTTAAACCTTTCCTTACGACATCCTCCCACCCTGACCAGGCACAACCTGGTTTTTGTTTGGCCCTAGACGGTAGGCCGACAAGGACAATCTTTGCAATATGTCATCCTTCATCCAAGAACGTGCCCTTACCATCTCAAGATTTCTCTCACTTTAGGCCTAGAAAGTGGGATTGGACCACACTTTTCGTATAGTCTACTGTTCGAGTTACGGTTTGCCAGTCGGATACCCAAAACAATCCGTAGGCAATTTCTCTGGAAAACATCGAGCCAATTTTTCTCTTTTTTTGAAGAGCCCATGCTTCAGATCCATACTTGACCACTGTTATCCCTGTATCTTCCAACATTCTAATCTTGGTTAGCAGACCTATCTTCTATTTCTTCCAAAAAAATTTCAAGTATAAAAAATCAACCTGGGCTTTGGCTATTCGACTTTTAACATCTTCACTGTACCCACTGTCTTTACTAGTAATAATACCTAGGTAAATGAGGCTGTCCATTTGACCAATCTTCTCGTTACCAAACATCAACTTTTCATCTTCAGATATTCCTAGCCTTTGCGACTTAGTCTTCTTACCATTAATTTTCAAGCCTATTCCTTCACCTTGAACTCACAAAACCTCTAAAAGAACTCTCATTTTGCTAACACTTCATTTAGGATTCTAAAATCATCGGTACAATCTAAGTCCAAGATAGTTTTACTTCCCAATTCGATCCCGTGTCCTCCCATTTTCTTTGCAGTACTTTTTAAGACAAAGTCCATCAAAATGATCCATCTACTTAACTCCTCATTTCCTACCTCAACCGCAGCAATGTTATTCTCGTAAATAACACTAATCCCTTTAAAGTATTTGTCTGGTATATCATACAAGGAATAAGACTTTCGCTAAAGCTCTTTTATCAGCTGAATCAAAAGCTTGCTCGTAATCTATAGAACTGAGGACTAAAGGTTTTGATGACGCAGTCACTTCTCAATTATTAATTTCAGAGCGAAAATTTGGCCGAAGATTTTCAGAGCGAATATTTGTCCTCTGCCCTTCCTAAAACGACACTATTCTTCTCTTAAAACTTTATCCACAGCATCTCTAATCTAAAAAGTATCATCATACTAAGCAATTTGTTACCTACAAAAACCAGACAAATGGCTCTACAATTACCACACTCACTACTATCACCTTTCTTATAGCGGGGTTTCATTAGAGTTTTTCTAAAATAGCAATGTACTTCCCCTTTTTCAAAAAAAATATTCATAATCTTTAGTAACTTATTTCTAATCTCATAAGCACCATACTTGAGAAACTCATTTACCAAACTATCAAAACACAGGGCGTTATTTTATTTTAATCATTTTATTACTTTCACTAGTTCTTCCTCAAAAAATAAATCTTTCTTCAAATCCAAAGTGTCACAAATATGTTCCTTCTTGGAATCCACGCAACTGTTCCTTGCGAGAGAGCTGCGGAAGTATAAAATCAGCGTTTGGTGTCTGTCAGAAACGAGACTGAATGATGTTTTGTCCAAAAAGTTGACCGTTTCCGAATATGAATCATTCCAGTTCTACAACTCGGGTCCCAATGATGGTTCACAAGGAGTTGGGTTCCTGCTAGACGGTCCTACTGCATCATGCGTCACCTCTTGGGAGCCAGTGTCACCAAGGATCGCCATGATCAGACTGAGAGGTCACATTAGCCACATAACCATATTCGCTATGTACGATCCAATAAGGGACAGCAGTGACGCGGTCTAAGATGCCTTTTATTATGACCTACAAAGAATCATCGACAAGACGCCAAGGCGTGACATGCTCTTTGTCGCTGGAGACAGGAACACCCGGCTTGGCAGAGTAGACCCCGAGACAGCAGCAGTTATTGGCCACCACACCGTTGGCGACAGATGCATCAATGGGGAAAGGCTCTTAAAGTTAGCCAGATACAACAACCTATGCGTCACAAACACTCTCTGTGGGCACAAGAAGCTCCACCTCGTTACATGGCGTTCGAAAGACGGCGTAACAACACCTCAGATCGACCACATCTTAGTCAGCAGAAGATGGAGGAGCTCCTGCACAGATGCACGGGTATACAAAGAAGCATACACAGGATCTTTAAATGGATCCGATCACCATCTCCTCACTTGCAAAGTCCATCACCGCCTTAGTAGGCAGAAGTGACAGAAGGCAGGGAAGCGCTTCGATGTGTCGAAACTAAGATGCCCAGAAATCAAAGCCTATTTCGAGTTAAAGCTAAGCAACCGGTTGGAAGCCTTGAACCGTCTTTCACACGTCGACAAAGAATGGACGCAGATAAAAATTCCGACACAGGACGTAGTTGAGGAGGCGCTAGGCCACACAAAACGAAAACAGCGTGCCTGGATCTCTGACCACACCATAGAACTAGTCAAGAAGAAGCGACCCCTCATGGGAAGTGAAAAAGAACCCTTAAAATTAGCCCGCAAAGCAGTTAAACAGTCATTGAAATGGGACAGAGAACAGTACTGGTGAGATCTGGCAAATGAGTTGGAACATGCATCCAAGAGCCACAACAGCAAAAAATGTTCAAACTCCTGAAAGAAGCGACAGAAAAGCTCCTGTAGTGGTTGACACACTGAAAGATAAGTTCGGAGAACTCATCCGAACAGAACAAAGACGCATAGAATGCTGGCGAGAGCATTTTCTGAGCCACTGAACCCTGTCAAACCCCCGTGCGATCTACCTGCCTTCTCGAGTGCTACTAGAGAGCCCTGCGCTATAAACCTCGATCCACCAAGTATTGCGGGCGTACTAAAAGCGCTGAAGTGCATGGAAAACAAATGAAACTCCAGGAGAGGATGGGATCCGCTCTGAAATTTTCAAGTCCTCACCAACTTTACTATGCCACCTAACTGACCTGTTTGTCCAGATATGGACGACGAAGACCTTCCCAAAAGACTGGAAAGTATCAACCCTCGTTCCGCTATTCAAAAAAGGAGATAAGGCCATTTAAGGAAACTATACAGATATCTCCCTGATCGACCATGCCATGAAGATCTTCTGCATCATTCTTTTGAATCGATTCAAAGACGCACGAGAAAAGTTAACCCGTCCTGATCAAGCAGGCTTTCAGACCAGGTAGAGGCTGTCCAGAACAGATATTAACGATTCGCCTCATCCTTCAGCAGTACAGCAGGTTTCATCTACCCCTTCTCATCGCCTTTATTGACTTTGTAGCTGCCTTCGATTCTATCATCAGAGAGGAGCTATAGAGAATTATGGCTGAAGACGGTGCGCCACAGGAACTCATCGAGATACTCCGAAGAGCGTATAAGGACACTGAGACTTGCGTCCGTGTTTCCGGCAATGACACTCCTAAGTTTCCAGTGGAGTTAGGGATAAAGCAGGAAAGCCCCCTTTCACCTATATTATTTAACTACGCGATAGACTGGGTCATGAATAATGCAATGACAAACTACAGCGGAATAGTTTTCTGACAAATAGCTGGTTTCCTCCAGTCCCTGACAGATCTGGACTTCGAAGACGACTTTGCTGAGCTGGAAACTACCGCCGACAGTTTACAAGGCGTGATCAACGTTACCTCTGAGGTCTCAAAGCGCATCGGACTGGCCATCAGCGGTGCAAAGACTAAAGTTTTGGCTATCAACCAACCTGCTCCTTGCCAGGTTACCCTCGGCGGTGAGCCAATAGAAAACGTTGAGGAATTCAAGTACCTTAGTTCTATCATGACACCAGATGGTGGAGAAATCTCTGTCCGCATAGCAAAAACCTGGGGAGTCTTTACTATTCTGAAAAAAAAAACACTATGGACCAGACGGGAGATCTAAACCAAAACAAAAGTCAAAATCTATGTTGCAACTGTTCGAGCAGTACTACTGTATGCTTGCGAGACATGGACGATCAAGGCTGAAGACGCGACAACTTTGGACGTGTTCAACCACCGCTGCCTTCGTTACATTCTCCGCATTAAGAGATGGGACAAGATTTCCAAAAGTGAAGTAAGGAGTCGCTGTGGCCAATCAGAAGAGCTATTGCTTATCATTAAAAGACGTCGGCTGAAGCTTCTTGGCCACACATTGCGCCGTTCCGAAGGCACGATATGTCGAGACATCCTTGTCTGCGAACCAGCCCCCTCCTGGAAATGTAAACCAGGAGGACAAAAGAAGAACCTGTGGTAAAAATTCAAGGAGGACCTGGAACCGCGGGGAGGATTCAGGAGACACGGTTGGAAATGGGACAAAGACTGGCTGAAGATCGCCAGAGAAGCTGCAACCGACAGGTCCAAGTGGTCGTCGGAAGCCATCCCAAGATCCTTTGGGGCCGGGCAGGACAGTTCATCGTCTTGTTCCCGCCGAAAGTAAAAAAGTAAGTATCACGGTTAAACACATTCTCAAATTGTTCTACCTATCTCTCTTTAACTCTTTCCTTATTAATAATTGTGACCCTATTCCTATCTTTAACTGGGAGAGGTCCAGATTGACTATTCCTCTCAGTTTACTAACATGCCAGGACAATATTTTGCAATTATGCCGTCTGGCTCCATCTTCCAGATCTTCAGTAATTTTATCAATTGCCTCCATCTCACACCTCCTTAATTCATATTATAATGTTTTCTGTACTTTCTTTATGTTCCTCTTATTTTCATTTCCTGTAATCTATCACACAAATACCGTAGTTCTTGTAAAATCCCATCCTTATCTGTATTAAACATAAAGCATTTTCAGTAATATTCCTGGCTGTGTTCCTAACTTTCTTCCCTAAGACACCATCAGCAACTTCACAAACTATTTTTCTAAAATCCATGACTGTTTCAGCTGTTCCTGGAAAGTTTCTCTCAAATTCTCATCCTGGAGTCTACCAACGTCATAGTTTCCCGGAAGGTAGTTACTCTTCCTAAATTTAAGCTTTAAATTTATCCTGGATATTACTAGATGGTAATCTATAATTTTAAAAATACAAATATAAGGCGGCGTCATTCATCCAGAGGGGGCTGGATGAATCCGCCGGGAGAGGTGGTGGCGTTCGGCTGACTTTGAATTAATTTTGCGGCAATTCTTTATTGCGTCAACCGCAAAGTCGGAGCTTTTGTTTCTCTTGTGATTTAGTATTACCATTTTCCTGATTAGAAATCAAGCAGGGCTTGCACTATCCCCATATTTTCGGGTATTTCCCCGAAAATCTATTCGTCAACCCGAGAAACACAAAACAGGAAAAAAAACAGGGAAGAAACCAAAATGAAACAAATACATTGACAAAAATCATTTTCAACATAATACGTTTAAACCTTTCAGAGACTCAACACAAGAGAGGGGAAAAAAAGATCAAGAAAAGAAAAAACTACAATTTTTAAGACTTCAAGAAACCACAAAAAAATCTACTTCCGGATTTCTCCGGATAGAAATTGTCCTTATAGAATTAGTCCTTAAAATAGAAAAAAAAACATCTCAATTGTTGATAGACAGTTTTTAAAAAAAAACGTCCTTTTTGTGTAAATAACATGTGTCAGTCAACTTCTTTTTTCTATATTTTTAATCTACCGTGTTTCTTTCTGACTCTATGGAATGCTAGATATTTCAATTTGAAATTAACCTTTGGCAGGCTGTCCAAAGATGGACCAGAAACTTAATAGTTATCAAGTGATTCATTCATTTCCTTTTATTGTTTTTTAGGTTTTATTTTAAGCTTTTCCTGGGGCAGTACTTGCTTGGCACTTGTCAATATCTCTTTTAGCTGATGAAAACAAGTAGAAGAATGTAACATTATATCTATAACTAGCATTATTTGAACCAGGCACTGACGCAGGAATTTTTTTTCCCGGAGGGAATGGCTTAAAAAAATATAAATATTTTTACTTTTATAATAAATCAAATAATATTAACATTCTGATTACTAAATATCAGTATATGCATATTAAACTGACAATGCACATTCATTTGTAATTTTTCAGTAAAGTGCAAATTATGTTCTGGCCTTGGGAAGGCATAGGGGTTTTGCGTCCAACTTATATTAATTTCTGCTCGTTTTGAGTTTGACTCGGTTATTTATTGTAATTTCTGCTCGTTTTGGGTTTCATTTATTTATCGATGCTGATTTGTGGTAGTTTCACGCTTGGTAGATTATTTGATTTTATTTTTGCTCATTTTTTGTTCAATGGAATTCTTTACTTTTCTTTGAAAAACGTATTTTGTCTAAAAAGTTTTCTTTAATTTAATTACTGTTCTTTTTGTACTTACTAAGTGTATTCAGGGAAAAAGAAAGTATCAGATAAAACCTTTTTGTTTTTTTTTAAGACTTTATAGTTTGCGCTGCTGTTTGTATGCTGGAGAAAAATTTTCAGCAATTTTTAACAACATACACCCTTTTAAAAATCTGAACACAAATAGCACTGTTTAATTTAGTTTCATACCTCCTCTAAATTGACCTGAAATGGAAAACTTGATACCAATAGCAAAAAATTTGTTTACTTTCTTTGATAGCTTGGATACACTTACGCTATTTTGATTTGGTTAAATTTTAAGAGTAGAAGTAGCCCCGACAGTTTGAACATAATACCCTCAGTCGTTCTTGGGATACTGCTGAGATGCCTTATTGGGAAATAGCATTTATCACAGTTCATTTTGATTTAATCTCAAGGCAACATTTAGTTTTTAAACATAATGGGGAAATAGGAGGATGGGCGTGGGAGGGTGGGAGTGGAAGGGGGATTACTTGCCCTCCAGTCACTTTGGATTATTAAAAAGGGCATCAGCCCTTTCTATTTTCGATCGAATGAGCCCTTTTCGAAATTCCTACGACAACTCCTTCGATACAAAATGCCCTGGTCTAAACAAAAACAACAAAATAATACATTGTACCCATATCGATCTTTACTATAAAAATGTCAAGCCTTCCAATCCCTTTCCACTACTAAAAAGGGCACTAGGCCTTTCGATTTCCAATCGAATGAGCCCTTTTGGAAACGACAACACTTTTTATAAACACCTTATATGCCCCCAGGGCATAAATTACAAAACTTACCCTAAGGTCTGTTAGGGTGGTTGTTATCCTCTAAGACCGAATTTCCAGAACTTTCAACTACGTTAAACAAAATGGCTATCTCAAAATTTTGATTGAACATGTTTGGGGAAATGGTGGGCCTGAGAGGGGCAGTAGTCACTCTCCAATCACTTTCAACTATTAAAAATGGCCCTAGCCCTTTCAATTTCCAATCAAATGAGCCCTTTTGAAGTTTCTACGACAAAACTTTCAATAAAATCTTATATGCCCCCCAGGGCATAGCTTACAACCTTTTCCCTGAGTGCTGGGGGGGGGTGTCATTCTCAAAGACCTAATTTCCAGAACTTTCTACTACGCTGAAAATTTTGATTGGATGTGTTTGGAGGAAAAGTGGGCGTGAGAGGGGGGTTAGTTACCCTCCGATCACTTTCAACTATTACAAAGGGCACTATCCCTCTCAATTTCCAATTGAATGAGCCCCTTTTGAAGTTTTACGACAACTCTATCTATTAAACCTTATATGCCCCCAGGGCAGAACTTACAACCTTTGCCCTTGGGGCTCTGGGGCTCTGTCATCCTTAAATACATAATTTTCAGAACTTTCAGCTACGTTGAACAAAATGGCCATCTCTAAACTTTGGTTTTAGGAGAAAAGGTGGGCGTAAGAGGGGAGTTAATTACTCTCCACTCACTTTCGACTGTTATAAAGGGCAATTTCAATTTCCAATCAAATGAGCCCATTTTGAAATTTCTATGACAAATTTCTATATAAACTTTATATGCCCCCAGGGCATAACATACAACCCTTTTACTGGGGGCTCTGAGGGGATTATCATCCTAAAAGACCTAACTTCAAGAACTTTCAACTATGTTGAACAAAATGAATATCTGAAAATTTTGATTGGATGTGTTTGGGAAAATGGTGGGCGTGAGAGGGGCGTTATTCCCGTTCCAATCACATTCAACTATTAAAAAGGCACTAGCCCTTTCAATTTCCAATTGAATGAGCCCTTTCGAAGTTTCTACGCTTTCAATAAAAACCTTGTATGCCCCCAGGGCATAACTTACAACCCTTGCCCTGAGGGCTGTGGGGGGGGTGTCATCCTTAAAGACCTAATTTACAAAACTTTCAACTACGTTGAATAAAATGACTATCTAAAATATTGATTGGATGTGTTTGGGGATAAGATAGGCGTGAGAGGGGGGTTAGTTGCCTTCAAATCACTTTTGACTATTAAAAAGGGCACTAGCCTTTTGAATTTCCAATCGAATGAGCCCTTTTTCATTTTTCTACGACAAAGATTTCAATGAAAACCTTATAGGTCCCCAGGGCATAAATTATAACCCTTGCCCTGAAGACTGTGGGGGGAGTGTCCTGCTCAAAGGTATAATTTCCTGAATTTTGAACTGCGTGGAACAAAATGGCTATCTCAAAATTTCTTTTGGATGTATCTAGGTAAATGGTGGACGTGGGAGGGGGGTTAGTTGCTTTCCAATCACTTTTGACTATTATCAAGGGTACTGGTCATTTCAATTTCCAATCGAATGAGCCCTTTTTGAAGTTTCTACGACAACGCGTTACATAAAAACCTTATATGCCCCCTGGGCATAATTTACAACCCATTTCCTGAGGGCTGTGTGGGTGTGGGGGGGGGGGTTGTCAACCTCAAAGACCTACTTTCCAGAACTTGAAAATACGTTGAATAAAATGGCTATCTCAAAGTTTTGATTAGATGTGTTTGGGGAAATGGTGGGCGTAAGAGGCTGTTAGTTGCCCTTCAATCCCTTTTGACTATTAAAAAGGGCACTAGCCCTTTGAATTTCCAATCAAATGAGCCTTTTTTGAAGTTTCTACGACAACGCTTTCTATAAACAGCCTTATATGCCCCCAGGGAATAACTTAAAACCCTTGCCCTGAGGGCTGTGTCCTCTTCAAAAACATAATTTCTATCTGGAAATCAACTACGCTGAACAAAATGGCTAACTCAAACTTTTTAATTGGATGTGTTTCGGGAAATGGTGGGCGTGAAAGGGGTGTTAGTCGCCTTCCAATCGCTTTCGACTCTTAAAATGGAAACAGGCAGCTCCGATTCCCAATTGAATGAGGCCTTTTCGAAATTTCTATGATAACGTCTTCGATACGAAGTGCCCTGCTCTAAAGGAAAAAATTGATAAATAATACATTGTGCCAACATTGTTCTTACATGCCCCCAGGGTATTACTTAAAACCCTTGCCCTGAGGATTGGGGGGAGTGTCCTACTCTTTACTTAGTCCCCGTTTCGTGTCTTGTTCTCGAGTGTCCCCGTTCTTTACTTAGGCAGCGCGATCGCGCTGCCTATGATTTATACAACAAATTTCTATGTAAACCTTATATGCCCCCAGGGCACAACCAGCAACCCTTGCAATGAGGGCTCTGAGGGGATTATCATCCTAAAAGACCGAATTTCCAGAACGTTGAACTACGTTAAACAAAATGGATATCTCAAAATTTTGATTGGATGTGTTTTGGAAAATGATGGAAGTAAGAGAGGTGTTAGTCGCTATCCAATCACTTTCAACTATTAAAAAAGGCAATAGCACTTTCAATTCCCAATTGAACGAGCCCCTTTGAAGTTTCCACAACAACGCTTTCAATAAAAACTTTATATGCCCCCAGGGCATAACTTACAATCCTTGCACTGAGGGCTCTGAGGGGGTTATCATCCTAAAGACCTAATTTCCAGAACTTTTAACTACGTTGAACAAAATGGATATCTCAAAATTTGATTGGAAGTGTTTTGGAAAATGGTGGGCGTGAGAGGGGCGTTAGTCGCTATCCAATCACTTTCAACTATTAAAAAAGACACTAGCCCTTTCAATTTCCAATTGAATGAGCCCTTCTTAAGTTTCTACGACAACGCTTTCAATAAAAACTTTATATACCCCAGGGCATAACTTATAACCTTTGCCCTGAGGGCTGTGGGGGGAGAGGTTGTCATCCTTGAAAACCTAATTTCCAAAACTACGTTGAATAAAATGGCTATCTAAAAATCTTGATTGGATGTCTTTGGGGAAAAGGTGGGCGTGAGAGGGAGGTTCGTTGTTTGGGGGAATGATGGGCGTGGAGGGGGCTAGTTGCCCTCCAATCCCTTTCGACTATTAAAAAGGGTACTAGCCCTTTGAATTTCAAATCGAATTAGCCCTTTTTCAAGTTTTTATGACAAAGGTTTCAATAAAAACCTTATACACCCCCAGGGCATAACTTATAACCCTTGCCCTGAAGACTGTGGGGGGAGTGACCTGCTCAAAGGTATAATTTTCTGAAATTTGAACGTCGTGGAACAAAACGGTTATTTCAAAATGTTTATTTGATGGGTTTGGGGAAATGGTGGACGTGGAAGGGATGTTAGTCCAATCAATTTCGACTATTAAAAAGGGCACTAACCATTTCAATTTCCAATCAAATGAGCTCTTTTTAAGTTTTTACGACAACGCTTTCTATAAAAACCTTATATGTCCCCAGGGCATAACTAACAACCCTTGCCCCGTGGGCTTAGGGGGAGTGTCCTCCTCAAAAACATATTTTCTATCTGGAAATTAGCTACCCTGAACAAAATGGCTATCTCAAAATTTTTAATGGATGTGTTTGGAGGAATGATGGGCGGGGTGGGCTAGTTGCCCGACAATCACTTTCGACTATCAAAAAGGACACTAGCCCTTGGAATTTCCAATCGAATGAGCCTTTTTTGAAGTTTCTACGAAAACGCCTTCTATAAGAACCTTATATGCCCCCAGGGTATAACTTACAACCCTTGCCCCCAGGGTTGTGGGGGAGTGTCCTCCCCAAAAACATGTTTTCTTTCTGGAAATTAACTATACTGAACAAAATGGCTTTCTCAAAATTTTGATTCGATGTGTGTGGGGGAATGATGGGCATGGGGGGCTAGTTGCCCTCCAATCACTTTCGACTATTAAAAAGAGCACCAGCCCTTTGCATTTTCAATCGAAGAGCCTTTTTGAAGTTTCTACGACAACACCTTCTATAAAAACCTTATATGCCCCCAGGGCATAACTTACAACCCTCGCCCTGAAGGCTATGGGAGAGTGTCCTCCTCAAAAACATAATTTCTATCGGGAAATTAACTACGCTGAACAAAATCTCAAAATTTTGATTGGGTGTATTTCGGGAAATGGTAGGCATGGAAGGGATATTAGTTGCCTTCCAGTCACTTTCGACTATTAAAAAGGGCACAAGCCACTCCAATTTCCAATTGAATGAGCCCTTTTCGAAGTTTCTACGACAACTTCTTCGATACGAAGTAAAGAACGATGTGAGCACAATGTGTTTTTTTTTCTCCATACCCGGGCACTTCGTATCGAAGGAGTTGTCGTAGAAACTTCGAAAAGGGCTCATTTGATTAAAAATTGGAGTAGCTAGTGCCCTTTTTAATAGTCGAAAGTGATTGGAGGGCAACTAGCCCCCCCACGCCCATCATTCCCCCAAACACATCCAATCAAAGTTTTGAGATAGTCATTTTGTTCAGCGTAGTTGATTTCCAGAAGAAAAATATCTTTTTGAGGAGGACACTCCCCCAAAACCCTCGGGGCAAGGGTTCTAAGTTATGCCCTGAGGGCATATAAGAACAATGTTGGCACAATGTACCATATATTATTTTTTTACTTTAGAGCAGGGCACTTCATATGGAAGGGGTCGTCGTAAAGACTTCAAAGGGGGCTCATTCGATTGGAAATCGAGATTTCTAGGGACCTTTTTAATAGTCGAAAGTGATTGGAGGGCAACTAGCCCCCCCCCCCACGCCCATCACTCCCCCAAACACATCCACTCGAAATTTCGATCTATCCATTTTGTTCAGTGTAGTTTTTTTCCAGATAGACAATGTGTTTTGAGGAGGACACTCCCTCACAACCCTCAGCGCAGGGGTTTTAATTTATGCCCTGGGGGCATATAAGGTTTTTAATGAAGGCGTTGTCGTAGAAACTTCAAAACAGGCTCATTCGATTGAAAATTCGAATGGCTAGTATCCTTTTTAATAGTCAAAGGTGATTGGAGGGCAACTAGCCCCCCCCCACGCCCATCATTCCCCCAAACACATCCAATAGAAATTTTTAGATAGACACTTCGTTCAGCGTAGTCGATTTCCAGATATAAAATATGTTTTTTAGGAGGACACTCCCCCACAACCCTCAGGGCAAGGGTTTCAAGTTATGCCCAGGGGCCATATAAGGTTTTTAAAGAAGGCGTTGTCATAGAAACTTCAAAACAGGCTCATTCAATTGGAAATTCGACGGGCTAGTACCCTTTTTAATAGTCGAAAGTAATTAGAGGGCAACTAGCCCCCCCCCACGCCCATCATTCCCCCAAACACATCCAATCCAAGTTTTGAGATAGCCATTTTGTTCAGCGTAGTTGATTTCCTGATAGAAAATATGTTTTTGAGGAGGACACTCCCCAACAACCCTCAGGGCAAGGGATTGAAGTTATGCCCTGGGGGCATATAAGGTTTTTATAGAAGGCGTTGTCGTAGAAAAGGCTCGAAAGTGGTTGGAGGGCAACTAGCCCCCCCCCACGCCCATCATTTCGCCTAAAACATCCAATCAAAATTTTGAGATAGCCACTTTATTCAGCGCAGTTGATTTCCAGATAGAAAATATTTTTTTGAGGAGGGCACTCCCCCACAACACTCGGGGCAAGGGTTTTAAGTTATGCCATGGGGGCATATAAGAACGATGTTGGCACAATGTACTATCTATTTTTTTTTTTTCTTTAGAGCTAGGCACTTCATATGGAAGGGTCGTCGTAGAAACTTCAAAAGCTGCTCATTCGATGGAAAATTGAAAGTTCTAGTGCCCTTTTGAATAGTCGAAAGTGATTGGAGGGGAACTTGCCCCCCCCCCCCACGACCATCATTCCCCCAAACACATCCAATCAAAATTTTGTTCAGCTATTTTGCTATTTTGTTCAGCGTAGTTGATTTCCAGATAGAAAATATGTTTTGAGGAGGGCAGTCCCCCACAACCCTCGGGGGAAGGGTTTTAAGTTATGCCCTGGGGGCATATAAGGTTTTTACAGAAGGCGTTGTCGTAGAAACTTCAAAAGGCTCATTCGATGGGAAATTAAAGGGCTAGTGCCCTATTCAATAGTCGAAAGTGATTTGAGGGCAACTAGCCCCCCCCCCGCCAGTCATTTCCCCAAACACATCCATTCAAAATTTTGAGATAGCCATTTGTTCAGCGAAGTTGATTTCCAGATAGAAAATATGTTTTTGAGGAGGACACTCCCCCACAACCCTCAGGGCTGTTTTAAGTCAAGGGTTTTAAGTTATGCCCTGGGGGCATATAAGGTTTTTAAAGAAGGCGTTGTCGTAGAAACTACAAAAAAAGCTCATTCGACTGTACATTCAAAGGGCTAGAGCCTTTTTAATATTTGAAAGTGATTGGACGGCAACTACCCCTTCCCCCCCACGCCCATCATTTCCACAAACACATCCAAAAAAAATTTTAGATAGCCATTTTGTTCAGCGTAGTTGATTTCCAGACAGAAAATATGTTTTTGGGAGGACACTCCCCCACACCCCTCAGGGCAAGGATTATAAGTTATGCCCTGGGGGTATATAAGGTTTTTATTGAAATCTTTGTCGTAGAAACTTGAAAAGGGCTCATTCGATTTGAAATTCAAAGGGATAGTACCCTTTTTAATAGTCGAAAGTGATTGGAGGGCAACTACCCCTCCCCCCCCACGCCCATCATTCCCACAAACACATCCAATAAAAATTTTGAGATAGCCAGTTTGTTCAGCGGAGTTGATTTCCAGATAGAAAATATATTTTGAGGAGGACACTCCCCCACAACCCTCAGGGCAAGGATTATAAGTTATGCCCTGGGGGTATATAACGTTTTTATTGAAATCTTTGTCGTAGAAACTTGAAAAGGGCTTATTCGATATGAAATTCAAAGGGCTAGTACCCTTTTTAATAGTCGAAAGTGATTGGAGGGCAACTACCCCTCCCCCCCACGCCCAGCATTCCCACAAACACATACAATAAAAATTTTGAGATATACAGTTTGTTCAGCGGAGTTGATTTCCAGATAAAAAAATATATTTTGAGGATGACACTCCCCCACAACCCTCAGGGCAAGGATTATAAGTTCTGCCCTGGGGGTATATAAGGTTTTTATTGAAATCCTTGTCGTAGGAACTTGAAAAAGGGCTCATTCGATTTGAAATTCAAAGGGATAGTACCCTTTTTAATAGTCGAAAGTGATTTGAGGGCAACTAGCCCCCCTCTCACGCCCACCATTTTCCAAAACGCATGCAATCAAAATTTTTAGATAGCCATTTTATTCAATGTAGTAGAAAGTTTTGGAAATTAGGTCTTTAAGGAAGACAGCCCCTCCCCCGATAGCCCTCAGGGCAAGGGTTGTAAGTTATGCCCTGGGGCATATAAAGTTTTTATTGAAAGCGCTGTCATAGAAACTTCAAAAGGGCTCATTCAATTGGAAATTGAAAAGGCTAGTGCCTTTTTTAATAGTTGAAAGTACTGGATAGTGACTAACACCCCTCTCACGCCCACCATTTTCCAAAACACATCCAATCAAAATTTTGAGAATATCCGTTTTGTTCAAAATAGCTGAACGATATGGAAATTAAGTCTTTTAGTATTCTAACCCCCTTAAAGTCCTTAGTATGAGGGTTTTAATTCGTGTCCTTGAAGCATCTAAGACGTATATAGAAAATTAGGTTACAAATTACAGTCAGCAGAAATATACTGACTAAGTACAGACCAGGGACATTTGAAACCGAGACAAAAACCGGAAACTACGTAAAAAGGAGGATTCTCCCCCACAACCCTCAGGAGAAGGGTTTCAAGTTATGCCCTAAGGGTATGTAAGAACGATGTTGGCACAATATATTATTTATTAACTTTTTCCTTTAGAAAGCAGGGTACTTCGTATCGAAGGAGTTGTCGTAGAAACTTCGAAAAACGCTCATTCAATTGGAAATTGGAGTGGATTGTGCCCTTTTTAATATTCGAAAGTGATTGGAAAGCGACTAACACTCCTTTCACGCCACTATTTCCCCAAACACATTCAATCAAAATTTTGAGATAGCCATGTTCTTTAACGTAGTTGAAAGTTCTGGAAATTCGGTCTTAGAGGATGACAACCACCCTAATAAACCTTAGGGGAAGGGTTTTAATTTATGCCCTGGGGGCATATAAGGTGTTTATAGAAAGCGTTGTCGTTTCCAAAAGGGTTCATTCGACTGGAAATCGAAAGGCCTAGTGCCCATTTTAATAGTCGAAAGTGATTGGAAGGCTTGACATTTTTATAGGAAACATCGAAGTAGATATAATGTATTATTTTTTGTTGTTGTTGTTGTTTAGACCACAGCACTCCGTATTGATGGAGTTGTCGTGGGAACTTCGAAAAGGGCTCATTCGATTAAAAATAGAAAGGGCTGATGCCCTTTTTAATAGTTAAAAGTGATTTGAGGGCAATTAATCCCCCTTCCACTCTCACCTTCCAATGCCCATCCTCCCACGCCAACCCTCCCATTTCTGTTCTTAAAACTTAACCAAATCAAAATAGCGTAAGTGTATCCAAGCTATCAAAGAAAGTAAACAATTTTTTTTGCGAATTGTATCAAGTTTTCCATTTCAGGTCAACTAGAGGAGGTATGAAACTAAACTCAGCAGCACTATTTGTGTCCAGATTTTAAATAGATGTATGTTGTTAAAAATTGCTGAAAATTTTTCTCCAGCATACAAATAGCAGGCCAAACTAATTGATACAAATAGCAGGAAAAAAACGAATTGATTTAACGTATTATTTTCTTTTTCCCTGAAAAGACTATGTCAATATAAACGAACAGAAATTAATTTAAAAAACTTTTTCCACAAAATAAGTTTTTCAAAGAAAAATAAAGAACTTCATTAAACAATAAAAGAGAAAAATAAAATCAAATAATCTACCAAGCGTGAAACTACCACAAATCAGCATCGATGAATAAATGAAACCCAAAACGAACAGAAATTACAAGAAATAATCGAGTCAAACTCAAAACGAGTAGAAATTAACATAAGTTGGGCGCAAAAACCCTATGCCTTCCCAAGGCCAGAGCAAAATTTGCACTTTACTGAAAAAAATTAAACTGACAATGCAGATTCATTTGTATTTTTCCGATCGAATGAGCCTTTTTTGAAGTTTCTACGACAAGGCCTTATATAAAAACCTTACATGCCCCCAGGGCAGAACTTACAACCTTTGCCCCGAAGGTTGTGGGGGAGTGTCTTCTTCAAAAATATATTTTCTATCTGGAAATCACCTCCGCTGAAAAACAGGGATATCTCAAATTCTGAAGGGATGGGTTTGGAGGATAAATAATGGGCGTGGGGGGGGGGCTAGGTGCCCTTCAATAACTTTTAACTACTAAAACGGGCACTAGCTCTTTGAATTTCTAATAAAATGGGCATTTTTTGAAGTTTCTACGACAACTCCTTCTATAAAAACGTTATATGCCCCCAGGGCATAACTTACAACCCTTGCCCTGAAGGCTATGGGGGAGTGTCCTCCTCAAAAACATAACTTCTATCTGGAAATCACCTCCGCTGAACAAAATGGCTATCTCAAAATTTTCATTGGATGTGTTTCGGGGAGCGGTGGGCGTGGAAGGGGTGTTAGTTGCCTTCCAATCACTTTCGATTATTAAAAAGGGCACAAGCCACTCCAATGTCCAATTAAATGAGCCCTTTTAGAAGTTTCTACGACAACATCTTCGATACGAAGTGCCCTGCTCTAAAGGATAAAAATAATAAATGATAAATTCTGTCAGCATCGTTCTTATATGCCCTCAGGGCATAGCTTAAAACCCTTGCCCCAAGGGTTGTGGGGGAGTGTCCTCCTCAAAAACATATTTTCTATCCGAATGAAAGATCTTAAGCCGAACTGGTCAGCCATGACAAAAACCAACAAAGAGAAAAATCTAAAAAAAAAACAAACAAACGAGACTGTGGCCAGTGGAGAGAAAAGAAAAGACAAATGCAAAACAACGCGGATATTTCGCCTGTATCGAAACAAGGCGTCTTCAAAACATGGATTGGACTCCTTAGACCTATTTTGTAAGCATTTAAATAGTTTTGATAATAATATTAAATTTACAGTTGAGTTTGAGAATAATAATAAATTACCTTTTCTGGATATTTTATTAATTAAAAGGGATCTCCATTTACTTTTCTCGATTTACAGAAAACCAACGCAAAATGATAGGTGTTTAAATTTTCATTCTTGCCACCCTCTATTGGTGAAAAGGGGGGATGTACTTTCACTAGTGCATAAAATCTATAGAATTTGTTCCCAGGAATGTTTGGATTCGGAATTGTTATACTTGAGGGATATTTTGTTTTGTAATAGTTACCCAATTAAGTTCATTGACAAAATAATTGAAAATAGACGGGTTAAACGTGATAGTAGGGTTATTGGGGTTTCTCAGTCTTTAGATTTAGATGTATCAAAAAGTTTCATTTCATTACCGTATGTACCTGGTTTGGGTGAGAAACTTTCACGGGTTTTACTTAAATTTGGTATTGATACATGTTTCCAATCGTTGAGGCCAATGGTTAGTTTATTCAGTTCCGGTAAGGATTTAATCCTGGGAAATTTAGTAAGTGGGGTGTATAAATTTCCGTGTTCATGTCGGAAGTTCTATATTGGTAGGACTAACCAACAATTTGTTGAAAGGTTTATTAAACACCGAAATTCAATAGAAAAAACCCTACAATTAAGCAAGCCTCCAGAAACTTTTGTTTCAGCTTTAGCAGAGCATATTTGGTTTCAACCAGATCATTTTGTAAAATTTGATGAAGCCTTAGCTATTTCAAATGATATGGGTTAAACTCAATGGGCGAGAGAAGCCATTGAAATTAAAAAACATATGTTTGCTAACCTTTCGATAAATATGGACACGGGTAGTTTAAATATTGACCCAATTTATGATAATCTCTCTGAAGAGTGAATCAACAGTCAATAAGGGAGTTGAGATTTTAAATATATCACAAGGGGACTCTTTTACCTGTTAGACCAAAACGATTTGCTTCAGTAATAGCTAACAAAAGAATTATTTCGCAACAGAATAATTAAAGTAATTTACAGTTTTTTTATTTTTCCTCAGTTACTCTGGTGTCCTCACTAAAGTAACTCTATAATAGCATATTTTCCCTACGTGGATCAGTTTGCGTCAATTGTAAATTTTTTTTTTTTTTGTGTGATGGTTTTATTGGTTTTTAGTTTCATCTTGTTTTTTTTTATCCTGTTCTTCTTGTGTTTATTTCGTGCTGAAGATGCCTTGTTTGGATATAGGCGAAATATCCGCGTTGTTTTGCATTTGTCTTTTCTTTTCTCTCCACTGGCCACAGTCTCGTTTGGTTGTTTTGTTTTTTTTTAGATTTTCCTCTTTGTTGATTTTCTATCCGGAAATCAACTAGGCTGAAAAATATGGATATCTCAATATTTTTTTGTTAGTTTTTGGGGTGAATTAGGGGCGGGGGGGGGGGGGCTAGTTGCACTCAAATCACTTTCGACTATTAAAAAGGGCACTAGCCACTCCAATTTCCAATCGAATGAACCCTTTTCGAAGTTTCTACGACAACTCCTTCGATACGAAGTGCCTGGGTATGGAGAAAGAAGAAGAAGAAAATAATAATACATTGTGCCCACGTCGTTCTTTACTTAGGAAGCGCTATCGCGCTGCCTATGAAACAATGAGGCTGCTTTGGCCAGCATTAAATAAATTTTATGGCTGGTGTTCTAAAGCAGATTGAGGAAGTTGTAGCCTTCTTTGTTTTTTGTTACACAATTTTGCCCTACTTTAAGCCAACTACATTTTTTACCGAAAACACTCAGGATCTTTTGGCCAGCATTAAACGTATTTTATGGCTGGTGTTCCAAAGCAGGTCGAGGAGGTTGTAGCCTCCTTTGTTTTTGCTGCACAATTTTGCCCTGCCCTAGGCCAAAGTACGTTTTTAGCGGAAACAATAAGGATATTTTGGCCAGCATTGAATAAATTTTAAGTTTGGTGTTCTAAAGCAGGTTGAGGAAGTTGTAACCTCCTTTGTTTCTTGCTGTGTAATTTTGTCCTGATCTAGTCCTATTACCTTTTAAACGAAAACACTCAAGATCTTTTGGCCAGCATTAAATATCTTTTATGGTTGGTGTTCCAAAGCAGGTTGAAGAGGTTGTAACCTCCTTTGTTTTTTGCTGCACAATTTTGCCCTGCCCTAGGCAAAAGTACGTTTTTAGTGGAAACAATAAGGATATTTTGGCCAGCATTGAATAAAATTTAAGGTTGGTGTTCTAAAGCAGGTTGAGGAAGTTGTAACCTCCTTTGTTTCTTGCTGTGTAATTTTGTCCTGATCTAGTCCTATTACCTTTTAAACGAAAACACTCAGGATTTTTTGTCAAGCATTGATTATATTTTATGGTTAGTGTTCTAAAGCAGGTTTAGGAGGTTTGCTACATAATTTTGCCCTAATCTAAGCCAATTACCTTTTTACCGAAAACACTCAAGATCTTTTGGCCACCACTGAATGTACTTTATGGATGGTGCTCCAAAGTAGGTTGAGGAAGTTGTAGCCTCCTTTTTTGTATTTTTAGGTTTAATCAATGCTTTAATAGTATCACAAGAACATTTGTTCTTCTTATTCATAAAAAATGAGAATCCAAAAGTGGGTATCCACAGGCATTAATGAGTTTGTCAGAAGTTACGGTTGAAGGCATAGCATGTGCAACAACCATAATTACTACGACTACTGTGATTATTATTATTGCCATAAGGTAGTAATACCAAAACTATTCAGAAGAGTATTTGCCCGTGAAAAATTCAAAACATACAAGTAATAATTATAATTCTTTACGAATACAAAGTAACTAGTTATAAAATCTGATAGCTAGAAGAACATGCTTCTCACCTTTTCAAATTTCTGACATAAAATACCTGATGAAAATGTCGGGGCTGGGGGGGAGGCATGTAACACTGTTCTGAAGTAGAGATATATATTTTAGGAGGGGGTCAAAAACTAAGAATTCTTCCAAGGAGGCCCAAGACAATATTTCCCCAATATTGGGGAGCATTTATTATTTTAACACATGATTATAAAAGGGTCAACAATAAAGGATCCCCTGCAAAAAAAAAATGAGATATAAATTTTCCACCAGAGAAAATTAATCTAAGCACCCCCTCCCCTCAGACCTACGTATAAAACGGCTATCGGAAGACTAGATCTGAAGCCATGCAAAATTGACATAGTCGATTGGTACTGCAAAACTTAATAAAATATGTAGTGATAAATGCATCACTGACTGTGTTTTTTTTTATTTATCAGATAAAGCGACAATCTAAGTCATAATTTTAAATCATTCTCTGTCTTTACATCTGGACAAGATTAAAAAAAAAATACTCAGAAAGAAAAAAAGTTACTGAAAAGTATTAAAAAATCACGCAAAAAATTATAAAGATCTAAAGCCGAACTGGCCAGCCATGGCAAAAACCGCAAAGAAATGAATATAAAGACGGCAAACGGGTCTATGGCCAGTAAATGAAGACGAAGAAAAACAAAAAATCAAACGAATGTTTGGCCCGTATCTAGCAAGGCGTCTTCAGCGTAGAAAAAAAAATAAAACTAAAAAATATGTGTAAAACTAAATTACACTAACCTAAAATATATAATATTCAGTTACTGATTAGTCTATTTTAGTTTTACATATATCTTACAGTTATATTTTTTAGTTTTTGTTTTGTTTTGTTTTTTCTACGCTGAAGACGCCTTGTTAGATACGGACGAAATATTCGTTTGATTTTTGTTGTTTTTCTTCGTCTTCATTTACTGGCCATAGACCCGTTTGCCGTCTTTATATTCATTTCTTTGCGGTTTTTGCAAAAAATTATATTTAGGTACTGAGCTGGGAATAATAAAAAAGAAGAAATCTTATTATTTTTAAAAGTGTTATCAATCGATACAGCAGAATCAAAACTATTTATGATGCATCCACTTTCAAACTATGAACAACTTATACAAACATATTCATTTTTAGTTTATATTACATTTCCTAAAAAGCCGTATTGTAGAATTAAAATGTAGCGAAAGTCAAGGAAGGAATCAATAAAAATATTAATATTCGCTGCTAATACTTGAAACAATTAAGTACCTCTTAATAATAATTTCTCTTCTTTGCGAAACAAATTGATTACACATACGAGGTTGAACTGAATGCAATAGAAGCTTGAGCCGACTGCTTGTGTTAGGTTCAGCAAACAAAAAACCAAGGCCGTATCCAGGGGAATTAGGGAGTTTGAACCCCCCCCCCCGCCAAAATGTTTGCCTCACTCGTAAAAACGTACCAAAAGTGGATATAAACAAATTTTGTATGCGTTTTTTAAGTTTTTTTTTGTATACCCCCCCCCCTGACATTTTTTTCAGTAAAACCCCATCCGAAAAAAAAAATGCTGGGTAAGGTCTTACAAAAACATACTACTTTCTTCTTGTGAAGTAATGTAGAGGGTTATTCTTAAAATGGATTAAATCCAGAACTGAATGTTAATAAGAAGCTAAAAGAAGCATTGAAAGAAGTTGCTAAAACCAAATCCTTCATGTCTAGTTATATCTATGTGGAACCAGTAAATAACAAAAAGCAAAATTAGTTAGGCTAAAAGGATAAATATTAAGTATTTTGGCTTTAGTTTTGGCTAAAATGATTCAAAAGGCGTAAGTGATAATCTTTAGGTGGAATACAAGGTAGCAATGCCAATCTATGAAAATGTACGGGAGGGCAATTATTTTTTTTTTACAATGATCCAAAAAACGCATCTTTCAAATATAGGGGAGGGATTTTTTGGTTTCAATAAAAACTAAAAAAAGATACTTTACAAATCTAGGGGGTACCCCAATAGACACCCCTAATGCAAGTGCAACAAAAAAAAATAAAGCCAGCCTGATCTTATCCACAATTACCATACAGGGAAATAATATTCGCCCTTCAGCAGCTGTTAAAATATCTTGCCCAATGTAAGAATTGGAACGCTTCAGTATCTAGTTCGAGCTTGGTTGAGGTTTGAATAGTTAGCGGATTGAAATAATTAGACACGAACCACTTCAATACTGAACCCCTCCTACAACGTACTAATCCTTACCGTGATCGCAATTTGATCCACTTCTTCAAACACTGAGGGATCCACATAGATATCAGTCTTAGCTATACCAGGAGGAGAGGGAGGAGGAGCTTGGACTGGGTAGGTATCATCAGGCACATCTATAACTTCTCCATCAGGCCTGTATTCCGACTTGAGATATTCTGTTTTCTTCTCGTTTATAAGGGTAATCATTTCTTTTGATTGTTTTTCAACGAGTGCAGCAGTAGCAGCCCTAAATAGAAATTGGAAATTGTTTCAATGAAGGTGAGACAATACGAAAAAAAGAAAGTTGGCCAGAGCTGCAAGAGTCATTTCCTCAGCACCGTTAAATTCTAAAAATTTAATATTAATAGATACCAACAAATTGAAATAAATTCAAACTATTAATTACAGAAACTAAAATGAAATTGTAATTCAATAAAATGCGAAAATATTAACATATCCAAAAATCTAATATCCAAAAACCGAATATGCAAATGAAAAATTTAGATACATTATATAAGTAAAATATAGGTCTAATATTAAAAAATATTAATATTATTTTATTAATTTTCATTTATCTATGGGACAGAAAAGTTTAATGAACAGAGAACTGGGGTCAAAATACTTTGTCAGATACGACATTACTACTCCCCTACTAACCACACTTCAATGCACAGAGGCATACCAGCATATTTACTTGAAAGGAAGCCACTTCTCAAGGGGAAGGGCATTATGAAAGGCAAATTCAAACCAGAGTTGACACAGTTTCCGAGCCTGGCTCAGTTCATTTTGCTGTCATAAGATACTCACTAATGAAGTAGCAAAGAGATCTTCTTCAGGCTGCAGCTGTACTTTCTGAAGCCATACTCTCTTTCTTTTTTTTCTTTTTTCAGCCTTAAGAAATGACAAGCAAGGCCGTATCCAGGGGTGTAGGAGTTCCCCCTCCCCTCTCAAAAAAAGGTTAGTCCGACTCGTACGGGTCAATGTAGCAGACATCGGTTCTGCCGTATATATCTTGCGTCGCTATATAACGCCATTGCCTTTCCACATACACTGTATATAGCACGTTTTTGGAAATACCTTGTCTTCCACTCATTGTGCAAAGGTAAGTTCTATTTATTCGATTCGCGAGGTTCCTTCTGAGACTTCCACCATAGACGAGGAACTCTTTTATCATGCGCAATAATGGTTATCCGATCCAATAGTCTGTGTTAACCGTGTCGTCGAGAATTTTTTGAAAAGCACTAGGGGAAGAGCGATCCCGGGGCTAGCAATCCTGAGTCAGTAATTTTGCCGATGTACATAACGTTTAAATACATCTGATGATGTTCCGTTGTTTGACTTTCCTTTTCTTTATCCTTCGTTATACTTTGCTATAATTCTATGTGAATTTTTGGGAATTAAAATTACTTACTTACTGACTTACTTATTGTTTTAAATTTAAAATAGTCTGATCCTCTAGGGACTCTCTTAGATTCGAATGTCTTTTCAGTTTTTAACTGGAAGTTAAAAAGTTTTTAACAAGACTAGCTTAGTATTGTTTGTCTCTATTAATCAAATACATTAAATTTCAGATATTTATTGTTAGAGTACCAAAGACAACGAAAATGGAATATAACTTTTAAATTGAATAAGTGGAAATATACACAACAACACAACAAAATAGCACATATCTTTAAAAGGAAAAAATCTTGAATTTAACTTTTAATGATAAAGACCTCAATATGCAGTTTTACAGTTTTTGCTTGTAGTGGGTGGTACATATGTGGCACTAGTGAAAAATCAATAAAAGATAAGCTGGTACTTATCTGTTATAGCGACCACTAGTTCTTCATCCATTGACACACTATAGAACCCATTTATTTCGCTAGTTTCTTTCAGCTTAGCGTGAGACAAGACAAAGACATGTGACAGAATAGACGGGAAATATATGATTTGGGCTATATATTTGCACATTAGGGGGATGGGGGTAAAGTATTTAGACAGTGTAAAGTTAAACAACAATTCTTACTTCATAATATGTATAATAAGTGTACCTAACACATTTTGCATGCAGACCCACTATACCTTACCCCCCTAATGTGCAAATATATAGCCCAAATTTGTTTCTAAAGTATTATATTTTCCTCATAGTTGGTATATTTCATTAGGATTAACCTAACTTCACTTCTTGAGTGGGGTCGCTATAACAGATAAGTACCGATCAGCTAAAAACCTATACCTTGTACCTTTATACAACTTTATGTTGACAATTTATAAAGTGAGATTGTTTTACCTTATTTGCTATAAAATTAACTTGGACCAGATTTGGAAAAAATAAAAACCGTATTTGCTTAAGGTAACCACATACCTTAAGAAGGTATAAAGTTCCAGTGAAGGTGTGGTTGTCTTTGGGGTAAGTGTTTAAATATTTACGGACAAAAAGTGTTTCCAAGTTACATTAATTGGTTTTGCTGATTTATTTCACGGTTCAACGTGGCAACACTGACTAAAATGTGATATTGCCCTAAAAACTTCGTAATTTTGTAACAACCAAAAGATTGATCTTAGAAAACCATTGTCTTCAGGGATGAATAAACCTAAGATGGGGCCAGGGGATGTTTTTATTATTTCTAAATGTAGTCAAAGTAAAAATTACCAGCAAATCCGGTAAAACGACCAAACCTTATAAATTGTTAAAACTGGATAAAATATATTCAGGGGTTATTTCTCTTTTTCAGGACTCTGCTTAGCGTCAATTGTTCACAGAAGGACACCACATGATATTACCGAAAGGAGGCACAAGGTCACTTTTCCAGGATTTGAGGAACAGGATGATACATTGACAGGAAACTAATCACCGAGATTCTCAATTAATTTTTCTAGCAGGCTTCGCCGTAGTCCCTACCTTGTAATGACAATTGTTTAAGCAGAGCTCGATTATCTAAAACGAATTATCCTTAAACTCGATAACCCCACAATAATACACCTCAAGATTCCAAAAACTAAATCTTACAATATTTCTTTCAACGGAACATGATGTTTCATTGGATTGCCAAATTAATTTTTGCATGGGAGCGTGTTTAATATGACTTGCTGGTAATTGCGCAAAGCGTTGATGCCAAGTTTAAGCTTTTCTGAGGGTTGTGGGGATCAACGTTTTTGAACGTAATTTAATGGCAATATACTAAAATGAGATTTTTTGGATACTGTAATATTCTCCCAACTGATCTTCTGGGGCTATCCCAAAGCAGAATATTGATCATGACTTTGGCCTCCAGAACTCTTCCTTGAAATTGGTTATTATGGTCGCAGCAATAGCTGCAATCTAGTGATGAGCGATCCACGGTTCAAAAGTAACCAAACATCCAAAAACGGGTTTTTAAAAGAAACTGCGAAGATTTGGACTAATTGGACTGCGTAATTTGGACTCTACAAGCTCCCCATTTTGGACGTAATTACAGGGCAATATAGTAAAATAACAATTTATGGATTCTTTAACATTGTCCCAATTAATCTTACCTCAAGCTACATATTCATTATGGTTCTGGACTCCAGTATCCTCCCCAGAAGTCAGTTACTAAGGTAAAAGGGCTAAGTTAAGGAGAGGATGTTGTTATCAAAAATATTCGTTTTCTGTTCAAATGTAGTCAATGAGTTATATTGCCAGTACATGGCAAAAACACATCAAGCCTCAAGGAGATTCGACCATAGTTGCAGCAGTAGCTGCAATCTAGTAAGGAAAGAACACCGGACCTTAGCAACCAAAAATAAAAACACGTTTAAAAAAAACTGGAAAGTGAGAAAAAAATTGTCATTTCTAGCTGATTCAGGAATGGTAAACGTTATCTAGATTAGTCTGAATGGTAAAATGTTATTTTGAAAACAAATTTTACCTTAAAGGATCACCCTACTTAGTCCGTTATAAACTTTATTAGTCTGGACTATTTGCAATTGATTGGGTGGTCTTACCATAACTTGTTGAGCTTGGATAAAATAAACGAATAAATCACATAAAACTAAAATCCGAAACCTACTTTCCCAGAAACCGTAGAGAAACCATTTAACTTGCCCCATTTTGTGCCGGAGATAAGAGATAGGCTATTCAGTTTCAGTGAAACTTACTTCATTAGAAATCTTTTTGTTCGATTAAACGGATTTTATTTTTAAAGTTCCGGAAAGGGGAGTCTAAAAATATTCTAGCTTACTTGCTACGAAAGTACTATAAAAAAAAGGAAATAAAATTTGAGTTACTTGGCAGCTTCTGGAGTTCCCCATGATTCTACAAGCTTTGATTGAAAACCTTGCCGTAACATTTGTTGGTCTTTTGAATCAAATTTTAGAGTCAAACCAAGATTCCCAATAGCTCTCTATGGTGGCTAGTCCCATGGAGAGTTCGCTAATAAGTCCTTTTTCTTTGAGACGATCAGCCGACTCTGAAACTCTTAAAATGAATTTAAGGTATTGAATCCTCTTAATGCTTGTTTCCAATTAAACCTTGCACAAATTCGCGCACAGATTTCGCGAAATTTTTCAAATTGTCGTATTCTTCTTTCTGCCTTAAGTGACAAAATTTGAACGAGATAAATCTTACCGTCTGCAAAAAATTGTTGCAAATGCGAAAAATTTGCAGCAAATTTTGTCACCTGAGTGCAGATATCAAACATTTCATGACAGCAAATTGTATAGTAAGAGCGACTCGTCTCAATAGCAAACGAAACTTTAAAAAAGGGCAATTTTGATACCAATAGATACATCAAAAGAATCGGATTTTTATGCTGATCATGTTGAAGATTGATCAATGATGTCATAATCGTAGGTTGTAGCTAGGTCGTCTCTTACTATTCCAATTAAGAAAAAGCCATAGGCTTTTTCCTATTTGTATTTACATTAAAGAACGAACTATAACCCATAGTAACTGAAATAATTTCTGAGACCACACTGGCTAATCATGATAAACAAAAAATCGCGAAGAAAGGAAACGAGGACAATTAACAGCCAGTGAAAAAATTGAAAAATTATGCAAATATTTCGGTCAAGACCTCCGCTTGACCGTCCTCAGTGCAGAATAAAACTGATAAAAATATAAAAACCAAACTTTAAAATAAAAACACGAAACTAAAATTGGACGACCCTTTCCTAGTAACGGTGAAAGGGTAACTGAATAAAAAACACAAGTCTAAATGGCATTTCAGAATTTTATTTTGCGTAAAGCACTTTTAAAGGCTGATCGCTTTCCAGTTTGATTGTTATCGGAGACTCTATTCGATTGCACAATATAACTTTGTGGATGTATGTAAAAACGATCAGAATTAATAATTTTGTCATAAATGGGACTTAGAAAAATTTTCTCCAGTGTCTCTATTGAGAGCTACCTTTTGGTGAATGTGCTTTTTTATTTCAACTGCCTCCCTGAAAACTTGCGTGAGACCTTTAACGGGGGCAACGATAGAGGCCTCTTCAAACAAAATGAAATGGTGTGGATTCTCGTACACATGTTGCGCCAAGGCGGAATCAAAAACCTCAGGCCTTTGGCGTAACCTCATTGCCTTGTCAATTGAGGACTTGTGCTCAGATAACCTCTCCTCCAATTGCTGTTGGGTTCTACCAACATAAAAACAGCCACAAGAACAAGGAATTCTATAAACACCACTACCCAGAATGGGGCTGGTTTTATCTTTGCCGTTGTTAAAAAAGTTCTTTGTAATATTTGAATTTTTAAAGGCGACGCTAAGTTTATGTTTTTCAAGGATTCTTTTCAATTTGTCACTCAATTTAGGAATGTAGGGTAGAACAGTGAAAAGTTTCTTATCATCCTCCAATGGGACGGTATCTGTTGGGGCTTGTGGACCTGATGCCCTCCCCTCTGCCTTTTTTCGTCTTCTGTCTATAATGGTCTCAAGTAATTTTATTGGGTAGCCATTGCAAAATAAAATGTCCTTAATATAGTTCAATTCTGAGTCTTTGTGAGGCTCTGAGCATATTCTTATTACTCGGTCAACCAAAGAAATAACAACTCCTCTTTTTATGCAGGGAGAGTGGTTGGAGGAAAAATGCAAATACCTATCGTTATGCGTAGGCTTTCTATAAATAGAAAATTCAAGGCCAGGAGACTTATTGAAAATTAAAACATACATCCACATTTTACATACATTTTACATACATTTTACATACATCCACAAAGTTATATTGTGCAATCGAATAGAGTCTCCGATAACAATCAAACTGGAAAGCGATCAGCCTTTAAAAGTGCTTTACGCAAAATGAAATTCTGAAATGCCATTTAGACTTGTGTTTTTTATTCAGTTACACTTTCACCGTTACTAGGAAAGGGTCGTCCAATTTTAGTTTCGTGTTTTTATTTTAAGTTTTGGTTTTTATATTTTTATAAGTTTTATTCTTCACTGAGGACGGTCAAGCGGAGGTCTTGACCGAAATATTTGCATAATTTTTAAATTTTTTAAATGGCTGTTAATTGTACTCGTTTCCTTTCTTCGCGATTTTTTGTTTATAGTAACTGAATTTATAGTATCACAACAGGATTTCGAATATCACTGTTCATCTCGAAAGCAAGCAATAAAGCATATTATTCTTAGGTGTCTAGGTAAGAATTAAAGCTCCTAAGAAGAAAAAAATCAGCATTTTCTAACTATTAATTTGCTTCATTAAAAAACACAGAATAATTAAAGACTAAAAAACATGTAGGTACTAAGTTGGTAATTGTGTAACTGACTAATCAATTAAAAGATAAAGAGAGCACTAACCTTTCATGTTCCAAAAGCTTTCTTGTCAGTGACTCTTTCTTTTTGTCTCGCCTAAGCGTTAGATTCTTCTCCAGATCTTCTTTCTCCTGTTGAAGCTTGAGGGTTAGCACTTTCGAATCGTCTGACTTCTTCCGGCTTCGAGAAGAAACCATTTCTCTTTCAAAACGACTAGTAAGTTTTTCCAATTCCTTTTCCCATTCTTCCTATTATAAAAACAACAATAAATTCTATGAGCTATGTATTTTTAGGCATAGGTATTTTTAACTTATTGGCTTCTGAATATATTTAAGAATATTCACATATTTTAGGCCTAATTCCTGTTTATTTTAAGTAACCCGCTTAGAAATATCTTTGAAACGCGTTTAGGTGTCATATATTTATGGAAACAAAGGAAGACAGGAGTAACGGAGAAAAGTTTTGGAGGAAGGAGGCCATAACAAATGTCATGTAATTATGTATGTAATTATGTATGTAATTGTCATGTAATGTCATGTCATATATTTATGGAAACAAAGGAAGACAGGAGTAACCGAGAAAAGTTTTGGAGGAAGGAGGCCATAACAAATGTAATCATGTAATTATGTATGTAATTATGTATGTAATTGTCATGTAATGTCATGTCATATATTTATGGAAACAAAGGAAGACAGGAGTAACCGAGAAAAGTTTTGGAGGAAGGAGGCCATAACAAATGTCATGTAATTATGTATGTAATTATGTATGTAATTGTCATGTAATGTCATGTCATATATTTATGGAAACAAAGGAAGACAGGAGTAACGGAGAAAAGTTTTGGAGGAAGGAGGCCATAACAAATGTCATGTAATTATGTATGTAATTATGTATGTAATTGTCATGTAATGTCATGTCATATATTTATGGAAACAAAGGAAGACAGGAGTAACGGAGAAAAGTTTTGGAGGAAGGAGGCCATAACAAATGTCATGTAATTATGTATGTAATTATGTATGTAATTGTCATGTAATGTCATGTCATATATTTATGGAAACAAAGGAAGACAGGAGTAACGGAGAAAAGTTTTGGAGGAAGGAGGCCATAACAAATGTAATCATGTAATTATGTCTAACTACACCAGACCTTCCAAAAGGTTTCAGACCAAACTTAAATCCCAGGATTAACTCCCCTATCTTTCAGGTAACTTTTGGGTTGCAATTCAGGCTTACAATGGTTACAGATAGCTTGCAGGCCATTACATTAAATATCCAACAAAATCTATTCAACTCAAATATATATCGACTGTCTTCTGTCAAAGTCTATTATCTATACAAAATTTAATTTCGAATTAAGGATAGACTTCCCATAATCTTGACAACGGTAAGTCAGAATTTTTTTATTGGCTATATTTTCTTAAATGCGACCTAGCATCTAGAGTCGTGATTCCCAACGTGGGGCATGGCAATATTTTGGTGGATCTTGGGTGGGGTGTGCACCCTTTGGCTCACTATACTTTAGAGCCTTAATTTTGAAGAAAAAAATATTCATATGAATGACGTCTCGTTCAAATGTATTTAAAGGGTAAAAGACAGACAATATTTTTCATTATCATAAAAAAATGCCTAAAGAACGACCTGAAGAAGACACTAAGTTAGCTCCCTTCAGATGGATACATGTTAAAAAATTTAAACAAAATTTAAATATCATGAGAGAGACATCAGGATTTTAGAAATTCATGGTGGGAATGGCCCAAAATAGATTGGGAACGACTGATCTAGCAAGTTAAAAACAGATTTCAGCAATTTTCCACAGCCATAACATAGTTTAGAAAAGCTAGTTTGACCAGACAAAGTATCCATTTCCAGTAGAAAATGGGTTACAGAGGAGGAAAGAAGGCGCGACTTTGTTCCAAAAATGTTCCAAATATCTCACGTTCCAAAAATGAAAGAAATTTATATTTTGTGATTTTCTATTGAACTTGAAAATTCAGATACTATTTTTTGGCAGAGGACAGTCCATATCGTCATTTACTGTTGATGGTTCTGCTTTTTCAGGGGTTCCTAAAAGAGGATGGTAAGCATCTTGGTCCTCAACTAAATTCTAGCACCTCATATGTAATGAATTGTAATCACACCCCGTTAGAACACAGTCAAAATTCATAAGGAGGCCTTATTACTGAGAGTCATGGCAACACTATAGGCTATACATTTACTATTAAATCATTCAACTTCTGATAAAAATAACTGTTGACTTAAAAAAAAAATATCCCAGGGTTGAATTTCAAACTTATAAAAGCCCAGATGCAAGCATAAGTTATTCCAGTTTATGTTAAAAACTTAACAGCTTCTACTGGTTACTGGTGCTTATGTGTTAACTGCACAACTAAATAAGGCTTGAACGCGATAAGCAACATTCAAGCACATACGGCAAGTTCAAGTGTGGCCTTTTGTTCCCACCCCAGCAATCTACCCCCAACTCTACCGAAATTTTTAGTGTTTTCCGATAATTTTTCATATTTTCTATAAGATTCACCTATTTTGACACTTTTGAAAGTATCCCCCTTCCCAAAAAAATAACATAAATATCATGCATAGATACCTGTCACAATTCCACTTTAAATAATCAAAGTATGTAAGTCTAGCATAAATATCATTAAAATAAAAACAAATTAAAATGCAGAGCCTAAAATGGGAATGTGTCGTTTAAAAATAATGCAATAAAATAGATAGCGTTATTTTATTTTCATATCCTTGATCTGTTTTATTTATTTTACCAAATCATGTTATCAGTTGGTCTTGCAAATAAATAGATTTTTCGTCAATATGAAGCAAGATTATAGCCACTTGTGGTATGGTTAGACAGGTTTAAGTAAACACTTAGATTTACACAACTTAACAGCTTTTACTGCTTCTTGATATTTGTTTGTTAACTGCACAACTAAATATGACGTAATCTCGATTCCAGCACAGACGGCACACTCAAGTGTGAACTTTTGGGCCCACCCAGTAATCTACCCCCAACCCAAACGAAATTTTGAGTGTTTTGCAATTTTCCGGTAATTTCTCATATTTTCAATAAGATTCACTTACTTTGATACTTTTGAATAATCAAAGCATGTAAGTGTAGCAAAAATGCCATTAAAATAAACAGAAGCGCATCCAGGATTTTTTTTCGGGGGGGAGGGCGGGTTTACTATTTTTTTTTTTTTTAAGGAGGGGGTTACACAAAAAACATCAAAAAACGCATACAAAATTTGTTGTCCATTTTTGTTACGTTTTTACGAGTCAAACAAACATTTCGGGGGGGGGGGGTTGAGACCGGGTAACCCGCCCCCTGTATACGGCCTTGAAAATAAAAGTTAAATCTTAAAATACAGAGTCTAAAATGGAAATGTCGTTTACAAATAGTGTGATAAAATAGATGGCGTTAATTTTTATTTTGTTGTTCTATTTTATTTTTTTTACCAAATAATTTTATCAGGTGGTCTTGCAAATAATCAGCTCTACCGGTCAATAAACAATTTGGACCATACCATGTCAATTGGAACCAAATCTTCTTGAAACCAAAAAAATTGGAACCAAAAAAAAGACGACTCGTTTATAAAACAAACAATTTTTTCAAAACACTTCAAAGTAGAGCAATTTCTTTCAGCAAGAACAACCATGCAAAACATCTTGACGTTATGAATCGCTAAGCAACAGAAAAACAGGATTAAATGAGCTAAAATAATGACTGGATCAAATTATGAATACACGTTTGTCATCGAATTTTTTTTTTTTTATGATATTCAGTTCTTCTTTTTTCTTTTTGATAGTTTTGTTTTAGTTATATTTTTTGGTATGTGCAGTAATACATCTCCGATTAACAGGAAGCATAATTATCATGCGAAGGTAGGATAGTTGAATAGTTTTCTATAGCTTTAGAATAGGCTTGTTTGTAGTTGATAATTTCTTAAACCACATTAGCCAGCCATAGTATAAAGGGAAAACAATCAAATTTTTTTTTTTTTTTTTTTAAGGCCAAACGAAAATACTGAAAAACAAAGCGATTATTTCAGTAGGACAACCGCCTCTCTTCTTCAGCGCGAACAAAGACTTTTAAGGAGAATGCCAAAAAGGCAAAGAAAACCAAAACAACGCGGAGAGCCAACGTGAAAAACAACAACAATAAAATCCAATAAAAAACCGAAATTAAAAGATGAACAAAATTCAATGAAAGCAAAAATTATAAGAAATAAAACCAAATGCCTAACAACCAAACGCGAGCCAAAAGTTTTTTGATTTCTTGCCAATCTTTGGGGGTGAGTCAAGATTTAGCAAATTTTGTCAGTAACGTAGTTTAATTAGAATTTTACGTTACGTCCGTTTATGCTGCGTTACGGGAAAATCAATAGCAGCAAAAAGTGGAATAAATTATTAAACTTCTTAGAAAGCCTTCACGCTGGGTTGAGCTTGAATTTCAATATCCATTCCGCATTTTAAATTTTTGATTAGTTTGTTTTTGATAATTATGATGATTTTAGACAACGATTGCGATAGTCCTATAAATTTTTATATTAGCCTAGTGTGAAAATACTTGTTTAAATTTGAAAAGGTACGCTTAAATTAATGTAACTTAACAATTTAACATAGACAATTACGAACATGGTTTGAAAGCCGGTTTATACTTGTCAAATGAATAGCGCTGAATAGTTGTGGTATATTTCTATATAAGTTTTTTAGCTTTGGCGTTCAAACTCTATTTTTATTTTCAGTTTATTTGACATACTGCCTTGTATAGCTTTGTATTCTCACACTTTATTTGTTTATCTAAATGGAAATTGTGCCATTTTATTCTTGAACGATTCAATGCTATCAGTATCAACAAAGTTTGAAAAAGCACGTAGGCATCTCTATTTTCCTTTTAATTGCTCCATTTTATGCTGGAATCGCTTATTTAAATTATCCGAACAGGCTTCTAAGAGTTTAAAGGCTACCTATGTTTTGCTTCTTACATAGACCTGGCTCAATTAGGCTTGTCGAATAGGCTTCGCAGGATCCCGGTATATTTCTATACATATTTTTTATTGTCGTTAAATCCCATGTTTAATTATTACTTTCAGTTCCTTTAATAGATTGTCGTGAACGATTTTGTACGTATTCTGTCACTTTACTTAAATTTTTCATTTATTTGTTCATTTTATGCTGGATTTGCTTGTTATTTTATCAGCACATGCTCCTATGAACTTGAAGCACCAAGGACATCAAATTAACAACATTTTTGTTCCCTGGATCCATCTTAGGTCTATTCACGACTGAAATCTGTGATTAAAAAAATGGTACTTATGTGTTATATAATACACACTCGAGATCTTGTATCACGAACATGAGACAATACCCGGTTTTCACGGTGTTTATACCAGACAATTAGCAACGGTTCGGTGGGGAACTACATTATAACTATATTTCAATTAAATAGTTAGTTTTTTTTTGTTTAGGTTAGTTTAGATTACGTATTTAATATAATGCCCTCTTGGCGGCCCCCTTCGATAATTCTTTGTTGTAGTTTTCATAATTTTGTTACTAAAATATTGTATTTTCATCATACTTCGTTTTTATTTCATTAGCATTCACCAAACTTCACTTCTCGAGTGCGTATTATATAACACATAAGTACCAGAAAAAAAAAATCAATTTGGCTGTTTTAAAATTATGAGGTTTTTTAGGCAATAAGACATTTCGCCGGTGTTGCGACGTTGAGCAGTGAAAACCAATAGGCAAAAGTAATTACTTATATTTGACAATACTTTCCGCCCGTAAAAATTCGTAAATTAACCATCTGTTGATTCCAAAAAATTTTCGCGATTTGCAAAAAATCCGACAATTTGAACCGCCATCGACGGATACTAGCGAATAACTCATCGACGTTAGATCGAGGGATTATTCGCTAGTATCCGTCGATGGCGGTTTAAATTTTTGTATTTTTTTTTTTTTGCAAATCGTGGATATTGGTGAATGACTCACTTTTATGGTTGTTAGGTATTTTGTTTCAATTCTTATAATTTTTGGCTTTTATTGAATTTTATTCCTCTTTTAATCTTTTGGTTTTTTCATTGTTTTATTTCACATTCACATTGACTTTTCGCGTTTTATTTTGTTGGTTTTTTCTTCAGCACTCTAATTGAATATATTTTTTTTGTTTCGCGCTGAAGAAGAGAGGCGTTTGTCCCATCGAAATATTCACCTTGTTGTGTTTTGTCAGTATTTTCATTTGGCCTTTAAAAACCCTATTTTTACTCGTTTTTCTTTCTTGTTAAAATTGTGGAACGGAGATGGAGATTCAAAATCTAATGACGGTTTTACCGTTATTTCCGTTATTTCAGCAGGTTACCGTTTACCGTTATTTCAGCAGGACGGCTTTTGATGATACGACGGCGTGAAAGGCTTTCGAGGAAAAGTTTATTATTCCATATTGTTACTACTACGTTCAACTTTTCGTAACGTAACATTATTTCTGTCAGTTGACGTAGCGTTATGATTTCTGCCCGTAAAAATCCTCACGCTCAAATAAAGCCTAAGGCCGTGTCTTCTTTCTGATTTTTTTCTGGCAGCTCTGATCTCCATTGGTGCTTCTTAAGGTTCAAAAAGAAGACAGGGCTTAGAATGAGAAAATTTACTTTAATAATAGCAAGACCTCATCAGCACCAAGATTTATGGGTTTGTTTACGGCTAGGTGATAATACTAGAATCAATTATTCTATTGTCCTTTACTGGCAAAACTTATCACCTATGATTGCTGGTTTTGATAAAAATGACCGAAAAACAAGCGATGTAGGCTCTAATAAGAATCTACTAATATCATGACTTGGCAACATTCATAATTCGAAATAGTATGGGAAGCTTATTAGAGTGAAAACTGGTGCTATTGTCGAAAAAAAAATCTCCAACGCCATCTAGTGTTTGGCGATTTCGTTTGACTCTAAACTGCTGGATACTTGTACTTTTAGGTGCTATAAAATGTAGAGAATTTTCCCTGTGAAATTTTCGATATGTCAATTTTCTGTTCTCCTGCGGTTTCAGTATGTTATGTATGTTCATGTGTATTTATGTATGTATGTATGCAGTTTTGGTATTTTATTTTCTGCTCTACTACGATTTTAGTATGTTATGTATGTTCATGTGTATGTATGTATGAATGTATGCATGGTATGTATGTATGCAGTTTTGGTAAGTTAATTTTCTGCACTCCTGCGGTTTTAGTACGTTATGTATGTTCATGTGTATCTATGTATGTATGTATGGTATGTATGTATGCAGTTTTGATACGTTATTTTTTTGCCCTCCCGCGATTTTAACATTATCAACGAAAAACAAAATTTTGCTATTATTCCATAGCTGGGATTCAGCTCTATCCCTATCGAATGAAATTTTTGAGATTTGGCATACATATTTTTTTAGATTGAAAATACGCTGATTAATACTTGACAATTATTGAAAAAGAAAATTTTTTCTAAATTTCTATGCAAGTTTACACCCTTCTCCAAAATAAAGTCTAAGTAACATCAAAATTCTGGTTCAATGAATGAATAGATCTGAGAAGGGTTGTATCCAGGATTTTGTTCGGGGAGGGGGATACAAAAAACTTTAAAAAACGCATTAACCATTTGTTTATATGCATTTTGTTACGTTTTACGAGTCGGACAAACATTTTTTTTGTGGGGGGGGGGGGGTCAAACCTCCTAATCCCCCTTGGATACGGCCTTGTATCTGAAACTAATGAATCTGGTGATATAAATCGCTTGTTCCGGAGGGAACATAAGGCATGATTAAACCGACAGTAATCCTACAAATCTAAGTCAACTAGCCTACCTAACCTGCAACGATTTTTCTAAGCTACCTTAGGCCTAAATGATGATTAATTATCACTCACAGAGAAATTTCAGGTCTAATCCTATAATAGTTTAGATTAATTATATCGATTATCCAACTTTCTTAGAAATTTTCTACTTTCTAATTCCCCATACACTACATTGTTAGTGGCGCTAGTATTTTTATTTCCTTTCTTCCTTTGAATTAGCTTTTCATCCTTTCTTTTATTTTCTTCCCCATCTTAACATGTTAAATCGCCGTATATCCAATTCTTATAAGTTCCCTGTTCTCTCTGCGTCATTCATTGAACTGCAAGTCAGCGAAGACTGTTACTACAAAGAAAAAACACTATTTTGAACAGTTTAACCTTCTTCATAATTTCTGTTTTGTCCCAATTCTAGACAAAAATTAAGTGAACACAGATTTTTCAAAAATCGTTAGACAGTGACTGTCAAATAATTTTAGCCTATCTCATGTTTCCCTGGGCAGAAATGGCCAAGCATGTGCGAGTGGGCTAATGCCTTTGAATGCATGATCGATCATGCACTGATAAAATTGTTAGTAAAATGCTAGATTATATTTTTTTGCTATCTTGGGAAGCAATTAATTTAGGTGGACGAAACTTTCATGAATGGGTCTAAAGCCTAAATCATTTTTAAGAGCTTTTGAAGGATTCTTCTTCGCCTCCCCCCTTCCCTTTAAAGGATACTAAGTTCTTGATGAGCTTGGAAAAACCTTGTCGTGCAAATGTGAAACTGTCACAAATTGGGCCCCAAGAAAATGTTTTGACCCTCATAACTTTGCTAAATTATTACTTAACTTTAATGAATTTGGGAAAATGTGTCTTGGAAATAAAAAGTCTAGTATAGCTTAAGACCATTCTCTAATCCCTAGAGTTATGTTTTTAAAAACTTGGAATAAAGCTTGAAAAGTTGGAAAAACTAGGAAACTAAGCACACTCAACAAAAATTAAGGAAAATAACATTTCTTTTCCAAGATTATAATATACACACATCTGACTGCATGTTTAACTTTATAAACTTCAAAAATAGGAACGAGCACGGATAGAATCTTGAAAGTGCCTCCCTGAAGCATAATTTAGGCTATGAATTCATTCCTAAAAGCTTCATTCTCATAGCTCAACTTCTTTACAAGATAGTAATAAAACCCTCATCAAGAATTTTATCCAATTGATTTAATCAATCTTAAGTTGCCACTTCTTGACAAGAACAGCAGAAAACTTGGGATACAAAGACATATTTGGAATTGTCCCAGAGTCAAAGTGTGGTTTATCATATCCACAAAGTGTGGATGTTTAATACTAAAACTTACCCTAAACTCTTCTTTAAACTTCTTTTCTTCTTCATCCCTCATTCTGGCAAACTTTCTGTACAAATCATCTTCTTCAACCCTGTGTTTCATCTCCAACTGCCTTTGAGTTTCTTCATCCTACCAGAGAAAAATGGCAGTTTTAACAGTTAGTAGATAATTCAATTCGAAATAAATAAATAAAAAATCTATTGGTTTCTCAGAAATCATCAGCAACACTGCAAGTGGGCATTCTCAAAATAAAAGACCCTGATTTCCTAGATATTCCCGGGAATCAGGAAGGTATTCTAAACTAGTATCGTTTGAATTTAATGTAAAACACAGCAAACAAACAGAGAAATCTAAAAGCTAAAGCTTTTTGCGATGATTATTTATTTTTCTATTTTTTTTTCTTTTGGTATGTAAGGATAAGTATTACCAGTTTCTGTAAGGCACCATCCATCTGAGTAGGCTCAACTGTCTGAACTATCTTAATTTAAAACAAAACCGTTGTTATAATTACCAGACAAATTATAAGTTGATAACATTAAATGGTACATCAACCTATTTAATTAGCAATGTCGGTAACTCTGAGCCAATCAACAGATTCCCAAGCCAATTATTTCTCCGTTGATAATCAAAATCAGTAGGTTTCTGATCCTCACAAGAGAGTATGCGTTTTTACTGCCTTTCATCCGGCAGGCTTACATTTTGAACATTCAATCAATAATTGTTGGTTGAAATTACCACGATCTTACCCTAGTTCGCCGGGGTAAAGGTATCAACCGTGATTATGTGATTGGGGTCAATGGATTCTTGAAGGTAATAAAGAATCAGACCAGAACTGAAAGATGATACACTAAAGCTGACAGGGTTCATTAAAAGTGAAGCACCTGTCACACAACCTGCAGGGGTGATATTTAGTTATTATTTCGAAACATTAAAATTCTTCCATAGGTAAACTTTCAGCTTTATACTAACGATTATCAGCTTAACTCCAGAGGGCTTTAAGACGGTATAATAGAGCCTTAAGATGACTATAAATCACTTTTACTCGTGTCTCAGGCTTGCTTCGGGCCTTAAATCAATTTTTACCCACTGAAAGGGACTATGTCCAAAATAAAAATAGAACAAGTTGAACAAAGATATTTTCCGTATCAAAATCCTCTGAGCATACATATGTTGATACGTTCCAAATTTGTAATCAAGATAAAGTATGTTGAACGAAATTATTTTTCTCATCAAAATCCTCTGAGCATAGGCTACACATGTTGATATGTTCCAAATTTATTATCAAGATAAAGTAGCCTATGCTGAACAAAATTATTCTTCGTCTAAAGCAACCATTTCCGAAATTTCACACTCCTCACCCACCCTCTCCATAACATGAAACTCTCTTCTTTCAAAAAGGAAGATCTATTCGCTCGAGAAAGTTTAAACAATGATACTTAAACTCAAGCAATTCTCAAATTGCCCCGTTAAAAATTAAATTGTTCCACACTCCCCCCCTCCCTTCGATTGGGATGGCTGTCCCACATCGGGAAACCATTTATCAGTCCACATGTTAGCTGAGACACTTGTTACCAATATCCAGAGTAAAGAAAAAGCCAATCAAAAATAGTGTGCCGTTAGCTATCCTCGCTTGTCCCCCTCTTTTTGGGACTACTTGGCAAGGCCGTATCCGGAGGGGGAAGGGTACCAGGTTTGAACACACACCCCCACCCTGAATTTTTTGTCGGACTCATAAAACGCAAAAAAAAGCATATAAACAAATTTTTGATGTGTTTTTTAAGGTTTTATGTACATTCCACTCTAAAACATAACCCCTCCCCAAACAAAAATCCTGGATATGCCCTTGCTACTTGGTGGTAACCAACCTTCTAAGGTGTTTCATGGAATAAATCTTTCTAATCTTCGTCTCTGAAACAACAAGGAGAAGGAATTTCGATTCACAGATGAGTCATTTGGGCATGTGGAGGCACGCTATTGGTGGATGTCAAGCGTCAAATCCGAGTGTGAGACACACTTAATTTGTTAGATGAAACGGGCCACTCAAGAATTGTGAGTAAATGAAACTAAGAGAGGAAAGAAAAGAAAGTTTTTGTTCTGTCGTTGTGAGGTAAACTTCGAAAGGTTCGATTTTCGTTGGTGTCTTTTTCTTTTCTTTTTTTTTTTCTTTTTTTTTTTTAGCACTAAGGACGACTCGGCGGAGGTCCTTGTCGAAATATTTGTTCATTTCTTCTTCTTTATGTTTCGCCACTGGTTGAAAAAATCCTCGTTTTTTCACCTTTTTTAATTTTATTTTTCATTTTGTTATTTTCTTTCCTCTCGTTTCATTTGTTATGTATAGCCAGTGTGGTCTTAGAATGTATTTACGAAATTGTGAGTAAAATTGTATATCTGTGGGCCCTAGTGACAGATCTTAAAAAAATATTAAAAAATTGCCCATGCAATTTTTTTGGTCCTCTAATTGTTCTGCTTTTTTTATAGCTTTAATTCATGAAAATATGATGTCCTCGTGCGGATTGGTACTGCAGTTAGTCGTAGTAGTAGTAGTAGTAGTAATATACAACTAATTTTTTGGATTAGCTCAAGTGTCTGCGTAGCTATTTTAATAAGTTTAGTTTCTGTGTGTAAATTGCAGGTTTTCAAGATCTTCTCACACTCTCTCACAAGAATAAAAGAAAAGATAAAAACAGGCAAATTCTATGAGCACAAATGTAAAAATATTAAACAGTCTTCAAGGTTGATCAATTGGGTTTGTTTGTCAGTGCAAACAAAAAACTGTGTATACATGATATTACAAATACTTTGGGAAGGTCGACGTAATTTTAGAAATATAGTGTTCCGACGGTAATTGTAAAGAATTCAATTTAATTAAATTACACCGACTCTAAACGTCATGCAACAAGAAGCGAAAATTACTGACCGCAACTATCATTTTCTTTGCCTGACGATGTAATAAAAATACCATAAAACCTGAAAAATGAGTTTTATCTAATTGAACTACTGCAGGGCGTATAATGGTGAAAAAAAGGCAAATTCTGTATTCATGATAAAGATTCCAGTATACACCCAGGCGTAGCCCTTTATATATTCAGGATTGCGATATGGTTTGTGGATCAATCGCCCAAAATATTTCGGCAGCATGATTCACCGCCAATCTTTCAACTTGGCAAGCAAATTTTATTCAATCAAACACGATTCATAGTTAGATAAGTTTTAGAAATCGTTTTTTTTTTGTTTTTTTTTGGCAATTTAATATAATGTCAATATCTTTGAGTCCTATCATTTTCCTCAAATGTAGCCCCTTTTTGCTGAAGAAGAAAAGATCTGCTTAAAGCGATATGGTATGTTAAAATGATATTACGAACATCAGCGTCGGCTGACCGTCACGAAGACAAAGGGCCCATTAGCAAATTTTCTCAGGGAACTAGCCATCGCTGAGAACTGTCAAGAATGTGAGGTTTGACGGCAACATTTAACTGAAAAGCCTCCCTTCTGTCAGAAAGCTTGTCAACCAAAGCGGGAGACACTGCAGGGAACTCCCAAAACGGTCAAATTGCTAAATGATAATTCCTTTCGGCTGATTTTAACGTTTTCCCAGCAGGTATGGTGGAGCATTTTTAGAGGCTGAACATTACTAAACTTTAAAGAAAAAATTCTGTTCCATTTGATCGAAAAAACAGAATTCACAATTTTGATGATGTAAGACTGAATATTTCTATCTCCGGCATAGAACGGGAGAAACTAAACGTTTTTCTAAGATTTTCGGGAGAGTAGCAGTCAGCTTTTAGTTTACTTTCATTTATTCGGATCTCTTATTCAGGCTCTGCAAGTTATGACAAGAACGTCCGATCAATTCTAAATAGTTTGGCCACAAAATCTAAAGTTTCTAATGAACTGGATAGAGTGATTCTTTAATATATCGTATCGCCTTAAAACGTGCGCAAATTCTCAAAAAAAAAAATTCGAACACGTGCAACCTGTCAAAATTTGAATACGACTGCCCCTGACTCAGCAGCCCTGCTTGTTATTTTTGGAAAGTGTTATTGACAATTGGTTCTGCAGGAAGTACATTCTTGACTTTCGCCTAGTGAAAGTACAAATACTAACATTTTGTCTTCGAATTTTTAATCGTCTATGACTTTTCTGTGAAGTCATGAAATTGTTTCTGTTACGCCTAAAGATCGTATCTGATAGTTCCAAACTTCTGAGATAATTACCAAAACCGTTTGCTAAGCAGATCTTAAAGGGGGATTAGAAGGGCAATGTATCTTCGATAATACTTTGATCTTTCTGATCTACATTTTCTGGGTGATCCCCCCTTTGAGAACAGCTTAGCATGCGGCTTTTGGCACTTATTTTGGGGAATTTTGAAATATCAAATACGAGGGCGTATCCAGGAGGGGTGGGGTGTTTTCCGGGTTGGAGCCCCCTCCCCCCAAAAAATAAAATAAATTGTATGACTCGTAAAAAGGTAATAAACATGCATATAGCCTTAACATATTTTTGATGCGTTTTGTAATTGTTTTTTGTAACTACCTTCTGGAAAAAATTCCCCCAGAAAAACTAGCCCCTCCCCTCAAAACCAAAAATGGATACGTCCCCTATCACATATGAGCTGTATTTAATATTTGCTTCCGGGCCGTATAATACTGTAAAAGTACTTTGCAAACTTTCTCGCTTTCCCTGATATTAAACACAAGTACTCCACAATGAAATCCAAATACTACACATATAATCTTGCCATGTCTTGCAGAGCGTGGATAAAAATTCGAATGAATGAGAAACATGTAAAAGCTGACTGCTACTTTCCCGAAAATCTGTGAAAAAAATATTTTATTTCTCGCGTTCTACGTTGCAGATAGAGATATTCAGTTTTAAGGAATCTTGCATTATCAAAAAGAGTAAATTCGGTCTTTTCGATGAAACAGAGCAGGATTTTCTCTTTAAAGTTCGGTAATGGTCAGTCTCTAAAACTGCTCTTAGCATAGATGCTGGGAAAACGCCAAAAATCAGCTCAAAGGAATTATCATTTAGCAATTTGACCGCTTTGGGAGTTCCCTGTAGTGTCTCCCACTCTAGATGACCATCTTTATGACAAAAGGGAGGCATTTCAGTTAAATTTCGCCGCCAAACCACACATTCTTGACATTCTGACTTTTAGCCACGCCCAATCATTCGTTTATGCTGCTTTACTTATATAAAGAGGGGGAGGGGGGAATTCGATGTATCGCACTATCATCGGAAGTGCATATAGTGATACAATTTGAAGTATTGGAAGTGGTCAAAAATGGGTCACAAATTTAACAAGCTTAAGTGACAAAAAAGTCGGTGAGTTGAGGAAAACCATTTAAAAACGAGTTAAAATAAGAAAATGGTCATGGATTTTGCAAAGTACGAAAAAACAGGGTACTTGTTAAACATCCCGACCCTACTTAAAAATTTTGATCTGTATGATATGAGAAAAACCGGTTTGTCTGTCTGCAGCAGGTTGTAATTAGAGTAATCCCATTGAGAAAAACCTAAGATGCAGGTATATTTTTATTAAATATTTAATATATAGAGATGATTAGGTAAGGTATTAAACATAATGATAGGAATGGGGTCGCAATTAGCGATAAGGAAAAAACTAAAGCGAGATGGGCCGAACATTTTGAGAACTTGCTTAACCAAGATAGAGTTGGAGGGAAAAATATAGAGGAAAATGCAAAAGTTGGTGATACCTTGGATGTGAAGGAAGATTTGTTTTTGTGATGCAGAATTAGCGACAGTACGACAATGACTAAAAAATAACAAGGCTACAGGTGCTAATAGGGTGGTAAATGAGTTTCTTAAATACGGTGGGTCTGGGGTTAGAAATAAGTTATTGAAGATTGTGAATATGATTTTTGAAAAAAGGGACGTACCTAACAATTTTAGGAAAACCTTAATTAAGCCACTTTATAAGAAAGGTGATAAAAGTGAGTGTGGCAATTATCGAGGCATTAGTCTGGTCTCTGTAGGTAGCAAATTACTTAGTAATATGATACTTTTTAGACTGAGAGATGCCGTAGACAAAGTTTTAAGAGAAAAACAGTGCGGCTTTAGAAAAGGTAAATGTGTCGACCAAATTTTCAATCATAGGGTAATAAATGAGAAGTGCCTGAGTTTTCAAACACATTTGGTCCTCAGTTTTATAGTTTATGAGCAAGCGTTCGAGTATGTTGATAGAACAGCTTTAGTAAAGGTTTTATCCTTGTATGGTATACCAGACAAATACATTAAAGTGATTAGTGCTATGTACGAGAATAACACTGCTGCGGTTAAGGTAGGAAATGAGGTCCGCAGCAGATTTTATATTAAATTAGGAATTAAGCAGGGTTGTGTTCTATCTCCTTTTATATGGGTTATTTTGATGGACTTTTTTTTAAGGTTGCACAGGAAGGGCAATGGGAGACCACGGAATCAAATGGGGAGGAAAAAGTCTCCTGGACTTGGATTATGCTGATGATTTAAGCATCCTAGATGAAAGTGTGAGCAAAATGAATGAAGTTTTATAGGTTTTGCGAGTTCAGGGTGCTAGAATTGGTTTGAAAATTAATTTTAGGAAGACTAAGTCACTAAGGCTAGGAATAAGTGAAGATGAAAAGGTGACGTTGGGTAATGATAAGATTGATCAGGTGGGCAGCTTCACTTACCTTGGTAGTATTATTAGTAAAGATGGTGGGAGCAGTGAAGATGTTAAAAAAAGAATAGCCAAGGCTCAGGGTGTTTTTTCACAGTTAAAAAATGTTTGGAAGAATAGGAAGATAAGTCTGCAAACCAAGATTAAAATCTTAGAATCTACAGTAATGACAGGGGTCAAATATTGCTCTGAAGCATGGGCACTCATAAAAGATGATGAAGATTTTGTAGTTTTTGTCCATGAAAATTGCTTAAGGATTGCTCTGTGTTTACGACTGACTGACTGTATGTCAAACAGTAGGCTGTACGAAAAATGTGGTTCAATACAGCTTTCTTGGGCTATAATGAAAGAAAGATTGAGGTGGCTAGGGCACGTTATGTGGATGAAGGATGACAGATTGCCGAATATTGTTCTTTCCGGTCAACCCTCTAGGGCTAAACGGAAAGCAGGTCGTTCTCGTCTGGGATGGGAGGACGTCATAAAGAAAGAATTAAAGGAAATGGGAACTTCGTGTGTGGGTGTAAAAAGAGAGGCTTTAAATATATTGGGATGAAAGAGGAACATGCGCAACTTTGTTGACCTCGGGTGGCTTGGTGCTGCGATAAGTTGTTAGTAGTTGTAGTAGTAAAGTATTACATTTTATCATATTTTAGTACATTTCATTAGGACCAATCTAACGTCACTTCTTAGGTGGGGTCAGGATATTTAACAAGCACCAAAAATCGTTTTAGTCGGCTAAAAGTAGTATCTCGAAATAGTAAATGCATTTCTGAGAGTCAGAACACAGATAAACCAGAAGCTTATTTAAATGATGTAACCCAAAAAAGACTTTTATTCTTTTTACTGAATGAGAATTTCGTGAAAAAAAAAAATCAGGTTTTGGGTAATATACGTTCATCGTGCGAAACAGATTACTTTGATACAAGTTCACAGCTTAACAGGGTTTGGAACAATCAGTTTTCGAAAAGGCAGGACTGCTTATGTCTCTAGAAATAAGGAATAGTGTAATCGGCTTGCGACGATACGTCGCAAAAATGAATCAATGAGAGTTAAGCACACCTTTTTAACACACAAGTGTAATCCTTCTTTTTCTCTTTGATGAGGAAATAGCTACTTTGGTATTAGCTCCAACCCACGCGAGAACTCAAGTTTGGTTAATGCTAATGAAATAAAACAAAATAGGACGAAAATATAATAGATTAGAGACAAATTTGAGCTATATATTTGCACATTAGGGGGGGGGGTAAAGCACAATCTATATTAAATACGTAACCTAACCTAAGTACCTCCCCCCCCCACCCCAAAAACAATAGTTTAAATATTGTAAACACAATGACAAACCACGGTTTGCGATCCCTTCCTCTATTGACGGATACCCGTTTGACTAGTTTTCTTTAGCATTTCCGTATACAGTATATCGCATGGGTTGCAGTTAATAACAAAGTGCCAGAAAATATCTCCCTGAAAGATTACGATAGAAATGAAATCTGCTCAACGTTCTATTAGCAGGCTCCCTATTGCGCGGTCATGAGGAGCGTTACGTATGGAAAGCTCAGCACTTTGGGCGAATTTCTACGACCGTCAAAACTGTTTACACGGCTTCTCTCACTCTGTACTGGTTTGTTCAATATTAGCATGAGATGAACAATTTCGTGAAAGTAAAAGTACAATCATGAAAGAAAATGATCATGGCTCGGGTGAATGACCTACATCAAGGAGTGGTATGCAGGTGTCTTCCATTTAAAGAACCTTCTGCAAAATTTTGGACAAATTCCTAAATTTAAATATTCCCAGTGCTTGCGGTAATAGAAGCTCAACTAACATCGTCTTAGGCAAGCAGTTTAAACGAGCAGTAAAAAATCAGTTCAATGATGAAAGTTGCTCCAGGTTCACACAGAAAATAATTCCTCTGGTGGGCAATTTTCTTGAACCGTGATAGTGAGCAATTTTAATTACCGTCATGTTCACATGGGATTGTCTCTTCTGTGACTGTTGCTGTTATTTAGGAGAAATCTAAACAACAATTTACACGGTGATTGTTGTTGCATGCAAAAATATCACAAAAAGCAGCCTTGTTGCACGCTATATTCATATTTTTTTTAACTCAACAGATTGTGGTCAGAGGAACAGCTGAGCTGCAATCTAGTAAAGGGGAAACCACAACCCATAGTAACCGAAAGTTTTAAAGCACATTTTGAAAAAAAAACTTTTTGAAAAAAAAGAAAAAAAAACATTTTGAAAAAAAAAACAAAATTCCTCGTTTAAAGGTAACTCAGGAATAATAGCTATTATATAGGTGATCTTAATAGTGAGTTTATTTTCTTTGGAACCACTATGGTCGAAAACACTTAACTGAAGATTTTGAGTCACTCAACTTGAAAAACAAGGAAAGTCGCCTTTTGCATGGCAGCGGCGATGTGTTGCAAATTTTTTTCGCCCGGGGTAGATGGCTACCGCAAGACTGTAGAGATGTTTAATCACTCGTTTCAATTAATTAATTCTTGATCATATCTGTATTTTTTTTTTGTAAATTAGTCTTGATAACGCCATCGAGAAATGCCTTATGGCACTAGGAAAGACAGTTTTTGGTACCATTTTTTTTTTAGCTGAAAGGCTGGGAAGCACAGCAAGGGTGTGATTATAATCCCTGCCACATAAAAAAGTGCTTTTACTCGAATTCAATTTTTTTTTTCTCCGGCACTAGCGGGGCACTGGAACATCATATTGGGTCAAAATGGGTAATTAGGTGCAGTGGTGCAAATTCACGGAAGTTAGGGAGAGGGAGAAATTTATTTCTAAAGTTTTGGAAAGGATGTAGTTTTTTCAATGAAAATACCTTAATGAAAATACCATAAAAAGGTACTTTACAAAATCTAGGGGAGAATCTTCGGGGGAATTTTCATCGTTTTCCTGATTGTATTATTCAAGGGCTATTACAAAGAGAAAGGAGGAATTACTATTCATTGGCTTATTTTCTGGCACATTTTCGTAAGCCAATTACATTATTTATTGCTATGTCAAATTTTGAGCGAATAAGAAGAACAGAAAGCCTCATTGGTTCTTTTGTGTGAAATTTTAAGTCAGTAAAACAACGAAAAGTTGTTTAAAACATTTCCTAAACATTTTCTAAAAGTTAACATTCCGAATAGTCACAACATTTCTTAAAAATGAACTCCCTATTTCACTGTAGTTATTAATATTTGAATCTAGTTTTACTCTATCTGTTATAAGATTTGTTGGTTTTGCACTTTTATGTTTGTAGACAGGGAATTTTTTGTTGTTTTATAGTTTTTGAAAGCTGCTTTAGAAATAAAATGTCGCTTCTTACTTTATAAATAATTTTAAATCATTTTTATTATGAAAAATACCTTTTTTATTGAGTAAAAAGTCAATTAAATTCTTGATTATCTGCCTTATTTTCACCACACAACCCTCCAACAACACCACTTCCCACAACTATCACACATCCTCACGTTCAATAGGCTAATGTACTGTAGGTGATAAAAAAAAAAAAAAAAAAAAAAAAAAAAAAAAAAAAAAAAGCGCGTGGCAATTCTGCCCAAGGCTGTCTCAAAATCCAAAAATAACAGGATATTAAAAAAAAACAACAACAGATTGATCACTGGGTTCTCGGCATAAGTATTGAATGAGCTTCGGACTGAACGACACTTACATATTGTAATTTGCTTCACAACACTCGGATTCCAATTTCAACCTTATATTTGTAATTGTCGACTTAGAAAATCATTAAAGCCTTGACTTTTAGAGAAAATAATAACTTTTTATGAAATATATAGGCTACTTATTCGGTTTAACGGCATTTCTGTTTTCGCAATTAATATCATAATATTTAGTCTCTCTGTCAACAAGCTCACACAATCTTGAACACAAACTGTGCTGAACCTAAGAGAGTGTGGAGTGTTGCCCAATCTTTATACATTTGTGTAGTCTATCCTTTTTTAAAATTAATTAAAAAAGGCAAACTTTTTCTTACGAAAGTAAAAAGCTAAGTTGAAACTAACGACGAACAAAATTGTTGCTTCGCAGATTACGCAAAACGGTACTTGTACATTATTCGGTACACAGTCGATAATGTGAATCTACAGATAAGACAATAACCAGTTTCTTCGTTAGTTTATTTCAGCTTAGCGTGAGACAAAGACAAGTGACAGAATAGATGGGAAATATATCATTTGGGCTATTTATTTGCACATTAGAGGGGTGGGGGTAAAGTATTTGGTCAGTTTGAAGTTAGAAAACAATTCTTACTTCATAGCATGCAGAATAATGCAGACTAATGCTGCAAACCCGCTATACTTCACTCCCCCCCCTTAATGCGCAAATATTTAGACCAAAACTGTTTCTAACGTACAGTATTATATTTCCATCATGTTTTGGTATTTTTCATTAGGATTAACCAAACTTAATTTTTCGAATGTGTACCGAATAATGCAGAAGTACCAAATTAAATATATGTTAGGGGGTTTGACCCCCCCCCCTGAAACGTTTGTCGGACTCCTAAACACGTAACAAAAATGAGTATTAATAAATTTGTAATGTCTTTTTTAAAGTTTTTTTTGTACCCCCCCCCCCGAAAAAATCCTTTTGTACTCCCTCCCCCTGAAGAGATCCTGGATACAGCCCTGGTTAATCATAATGAAATATACCAGAATCTGATGAAAATATAACACTTTAGTAACAAAATCATGGAAACTACCACAGAAAATTACCACAGGAAATTATGGAAAGTAGAACGCATAATATTTTAAATACCTAATTATATTAAGTACATAACCTAACCAACTCTATATATTAAATAATTAATTTAAGTGTACCTGCATAGTAGTTTTTTTTTCACTAAGGCTGAGCTAATTATCTCCGAATGTAGACAGAGAAACCGGTTTTAAACAGATGAAACTTCTTGAGTGTATTCGGGATAACAAGCAAGTACCATATACATATATATTTATATATATATATATATATATATATATATATATATATATATATATATATATATATATATATATATATATATATATATATATATATATATATATATATATATATATATATATATATATATATATATATATATATATATATATATATATATATATATATATATATATATATATATATATATATACATATATGTAAGCCCTCCTCCCTTGCGTACGTCCCTGAGTGGGGGAACACATATTTTATCCAATATACATATTTCCTATTACTCAAACGAACTTCTTTTTTAGCACACGGTTTATATAATTATATATAATTTGGTTTATATATATTAACACGGTTTATATATATAATTATATAATTTGGATTGGTTACAGTCATCAAATTTATTCTGTAGCATTACCACTCTTTTTCCTTCAGTAAAGTATCTACTTGTGAATCAGTGATCCATGGTAGGTTTGTGCATTCCCACGAGACTTTACCAAAATATTTCTTTTTTGTTATTTGACAAAAATTCTCATAGCCTGCAAATTAGTTTCTTAAAATGCAAATAAAATGTCCCACCGCAAAGAGAATAGGTTTGAAACAGGAAATAGACAAAACCAAAAATTGGTAGTGTTTATACCTGACTAATTGATGAATTCAGCTGTCTACACCAACAAGCTTTTATCATGGTGGCAGCAGTAGCTGCAACCTAGTAAAGAGTAAACGGTACTTCTTTAGTATCCAGTAAACATGCGACAAGTGAAGTTTTATTAATGCTAATGAAATTAAAACAAAATAGGATGAAAATATAATAGTTCAAAAACAAATTTGGGCTATATTATTTAATAATGATTAATAACTTAATAATGGGTAATAGTGTTTAATAATTTTTTACCCCAAAATGGGGTAAAAATTTTTCAAAATTATCATAAGGGGCAATGAAATATATAAGAAATATATAAGATGAAAGATGCTAAAAAGAGATATAACAGAGAATTTTTGGGGTAATGATTAAAAAAGTTCCCCGACGCTGCTTTAAGTCTACGTGATTGACGAAAGGGGCCATGGTTTAGGCCCTACTGCTTCCTAACTTATATTTTCCCCTATACCCATTTTAAAAACTAGACCTTACAACATTCAGCTTAGAAATAAGTTTTGCCGACATAATTTTATGCAAAAAAATAACTTACCAAGTAGACTGCAAGGGGTCTTTCATGAGTACGTAAGTACCTTTTCTGCAATTCTGTTTGGTTTAAGGCATGTCTGATATGCAAAGCCGAGGCATCAAAAACACCATAGCGATGATCAGAGCTTAGACTATTGCCATTTTCAGATCTTCCAGAAGAGTTTCTAATTCCAAGAGCATCTGCATCAATACTACTCTTGCCTCCAGCACGTATTTGCTCATTCACATAATATGAGCGTGGCACATTTAGTGCCGATCTTATAACAACAGCACTACCATCCAGGTGACCTGGTCCGATTTTCGGCACATGTGATGTACAGTACACTTCCTTGTCATCAATATCATTTTGATTGTTGCAATATGATTTAAGGGTAAGCTTAGATCCACAAAGAGCACACTTGAAACAACCTTGATGAAAGAACGTGCAGTCCTTAAGAGGCCCAATGCGGTCAACCGGATAAACAGTGTTCGCACATCTAAAGCAGTGATTCTCGTAAAAGTTCGACTGCATGTTTGAAACGGCCGGCATCCCTTTGTGTTTGATATCCTTACGACATGTCGGCTTACCTTTTCGTTCCTATAATGATGAATATGTCAGTAAGAACATAGAACGAATAGTTATAGGAACTATCATGATCAAGTAAAAAAGTTTGTCTAGAGTTAGTTTTTAAGTTGAAACCGCCAACTTAAAGTTAAACTTAAATTTGCCCTTAAGTTAATTTTTGGTTAAATTTAAATCAGCCCAATACAGTCAGCCGGATAAAAAGTATTTAGTCATCTAAAACATTAGTTCGTAAAAGTTTGACTATATATCTGAAGCGATCGGCATCCCTTTTTGTTTGAAATCCTAAAGAAATATTGGTTTAACTTTTCTTTTTATAATGATCAAAGTATCAATACGAAAATAAGACAAAAGGTACAGAAGCAGACATAATGGATTAATAACGTTTGTACAAAGACCGTTTCTAAGATCAGTAGTAGGCAAGACCGTATTCAGGGGCGGGGTGGGTGTTTTGACCCCTCCCCCATGTTTGTCCGATTCGTAAAAACGTAATAAAAAATGCATATAAACAAATTTTTGATACGTTTTTAAAGCCTTTGTAACCCCTCCCCCCACCAAAAAAAAACCGTCTCGAACAAAAATCCCGGGTACGGCCCTGGTAGTAGCTTATGTTAGAGAACTACTATTAAGAAAGAAGGTGAGGCTAATAGTTGGTTCGGTGTAAAATCAGGAGTTTATCAGGGTTACATTTTAAGTTATTTTCTAGAATTCCGTCCTAAAGAACTACTATTAAGAAAGAAGGTGAGGTTAATAGTTGGTTCGGTGTAAAATCAGGAGTTTATCAGGGTTATATTCTAAATTATTTTCTAGAATTCCGTCCTAAAGAACCTGAGAGGCTATGGAGGGGGGGTACATAGCATTAAACAGGAATGCAAAATACTTCTATACGAAGCATCATTAGTGAGGATGCTGGATATAAAGAATATTTAAAAAGTGGAATAGCTAGACCACAGGACTTTTTTTTCACAGTTGAAAAAGGTTGGAAGAATAGGAAAAGAAGGTATATTTGTGGCTTGGGTTTAAACATCGGGTTTTTAAAATGGAGGCTCAAAACCAAAGGTTAAAAGGTTTCTGACCATGGTAATTCCATTTAGAGAGGTTTCTTGCAAAGCTAAATCTGGGGGGGGGGGCAAGTTTGAACCTCTCCCCCCGCCAAAATTTTTTGTCTTATTCGTAAAAACGTAACAAGCATGCATATAAATAAAATGTAATAGTTTTTAAAGTTTTTTGACCCCCCCCCCCCTTTAAACAAAAATCCTGGCTAGGGGCTTTGTTTCAAGCCTTTTTTAAATGAAAACAAAAAATGTTGCATATATTGCAACACCACTTATTTGGACTGATTAGGTTCTTCATATACCTTATGTTATGGTGATATTGATTGCATTCGTTATTATTGTCATGTTCAAATGATAATATTTTCGGTGCACTAGAATTATGCTGGTGTATATTTTAAAAAAAAAACGCCGCAGGGCCATGTTCACAAGAAAACAAACGGAAATAAAGAAAAAAACACACAAAACAATTAAAAAAAAACAACAGAAAATAAAATAAGTAATTCAAACAGGAAAAAACAGCATACAAAACAATTAAAGGAAAAAAAAGAACACCAATGTAAACATAATCATCACTGAAAACCCTCTCAGTGGGTGATGCCCACACAAATAAACCGCGTCAACCTCTTAATAAGTAAAAAACATCCATTCCCCAACATTTTACCACCCGTAGCTCCCCCCCCCCTATCCACTCCACCTACTTCATTTCTCGAATTTTCTATTTTGTTTTAAAGGTTGTGATTCATTATGGCTAAGTAAAAATATTAAAAATACTTCCTGTAAATAAGTGTTCACAACAACTAGTCCGTTTTACACACGGCTATTTTTCCGCCATATGGTAGCACGGGAGCTAATTTCAACGGGCCGACAGTCAAAGAACTCTACTTTGAGTAGTTATAAGGTATGATGAAAGCTCAGTCAGAAATTATTTCAGAATAATAAAAAAATATAATATGATACAATTTTCCGAACTTGATGATCCTATATATATATATATATATATATATATATATATATATATATATATATATATATATATATATATATATATATTATCCTTGCTCCTCCAGAAGTTTCCTGTTCACATATGTTGCAGAATTGGGAAAACCCACTTCTTCAAGAACAAATTGATGGTGCATGAATAAGGGGGAGGGGGTAGATTCCAACCACCAGTCTTGAAAAGAAAAAACCAAACGGCGACGCAATAAATACTAGATGTCCCTATTATTGCATCGTTATCAATTTATTGCTCAAATCCTCTTCTATGCAGTGTACAAAGAAGTTTATCTAAGGTGGGCCTGAAGCCTAAGTGTGTGGGGGGGGGGCAGGATGAATTATAAATTTATCAAATCTCCCTTCTGAAAGCAGATGGAATATGTGATAAATATACTCAAGGCCGTATTCGGGGGGAGGGGGCTAGGGGTTCTGACCACCAAAAATTTCTGCCGGCTCGTAAAAACGTAACAAAATGCATATAAACACAGTTTAATGCGTTTTTTAATTTTTTGTAACCCCCCCCCCAAAAAAAAAATCATAGCCACTACCCTGACTTTAGGAGTACATATGCAAAATAAACAGTAAACATATTGTACATTTTGAGGGATGGGACTGGAGGACCACCCGCCACTCTTTTCTAAGTGATTGCGCCTTTCTTTAAAGCCCACAGAAGACCTTAGAACATATATAATATCCTATTGGTTAGGGTATGTGTGTTCCATGACTATCTGAGGCATCTACGATGTAGGCTATTTGGATTCGCAAATTCCTCAAGCTCATAAGGGATTCAACGGATGTTACAACTTTCCAGATAAGGTGTCAGTCAGCATACGAGCCATTTCTAAGGCTTTGTAATGCCTAAAATGGAAGCTGATGTACAGCATTCAGAGGAATATCAATGACTCATTGTAACCATAAATGTTGCAGGATCGGTTCCTCATGTCAAGATTATTCAACTAGATTTGGGTTTCATTGTTTTTGAATTAGATGACGAAGGTGGTAGTTTTTAAGGTTTATTATTCTATAATTTTGTTATTGGATTTAGAGGAGTAACCAAAGTAATCTGAATATTCTTTTTGGTACTTATTAAGGATCCAGAAAACACGCAAGAAGTGAAGTTCCGTTAACGCTAATGAAATTAAAACAAAATAGTATGAAAATATAATAGTTTATGAACAAATTTGGGCTATATATTTGCACATTAGGGGGGGGAGGGGATAAAGCATAGCTTATATTAAATATGTAACCTAACCTAGGTATCTTTTTTTGCCCCTTCAACCCCAAAAAACTAGAGTTTAAACATTTTTCACGGAGTGAGCAATACCTCACAAGGCAGCGGAAACCTGTTTTTCATTAGGATTTAATAAGATTCTAGATGCGATTCTTCTCGTGTTTTCTGAATTCTTAATAAGGACCTTCTTTTTTAAAAGGTTTTTTTTCATTAGTGAAGCAGTTATTAAAATCGAGGGAGGGGGGTCCCTTTCCGACAATGGTGTAATCTCACGACGCCATATGTTCCGTATAGTCCCGCCACGCTTTAAACAGTTTCTACCACGCTTGGCACACCTCCGCCATGCTTGGCATGTGCCACCTGGTGCCCGAGCACGGTAATTTGCAACATATTTCATACTTCAAAAGAGCATGAATTTTATTTATACCCCCCCCCCCCCCGAAATAAAAGAAAATCAAAAACGAGTTTTTTGATTTGTCATAAAAATACATGTAATCACGAAGAGAAAATTACGCAAGTGAAAATTACGTCCCCAGATATGCCTTAATAAAAAAAATTATTTCGATTGTTTAAAATTCAATATTTCTAATTACTAAATAAAATAGAAAATAAAGACACTAAAATAGAAAACCAAAATTTATAAGAAAATGAAGTATACTAGTCTTCACACTTGTAATTTATTTTCATTTAAATAAAAACACAGCGACTAGCTTACTATTACTATGAATACTACCAACTTAATGTAGCATCAAGGCGCCTAAGGCCAACATAGATTGCCTCCCATTGTCCTTAATCGACTGATGCTAATCAGAAAATTATATGAAAGATTCTAATTAACTCGAATTAGCGCTAGCAAAATTTCAGCATTAGCAACATTTAATTGTGAATGGGCCCTAAGGAATTTCACAGAAAAAACGATATTCTGTCAGTATAATACTTTGCAACAAGTACCACATTATAATTTAATAAACTCGAATTAGCGCTAGCTAAATTTCAGTATTAGCAACATTTAATTGAGAATGGGCCTTAAGGAATTTCACAGAAAAAACGATATTCTGTCAGTATAATACTTTGCAACAAGTACCACATTAACATTTAATAAACTCGAATTAGCGCTAGCTAAATTTCAGTATTAGCAACATTTAATTGTGAATGGGCCTTAAGGAATTTCACAGAAAAAACGATATTCTGTCAGTATAATACTTTGCAACAAGTACCACATTAACATTTAATAAACTCGAATTAGCGCTAGCTAAATTTCAGTATTAGCAACATTTAATTGTGAATGGGCCTACAGGAATTTCACAGAAAAAACGATATTCTGTCAGTATGATATTTTGCAACAAGTACCATATTATAATTCAATAAACTCGAATTAGCGCTAGCTAAATTTCAGTATTAGCAACATTTAATTGTGAATGGGCCTTAAGGAATTTCACAGTAAAAACGATATTGTGTCAGCAGAATATTTTGCAACCTTCACAATACAAGATATATTACATAATACACCATCACGTCTTGTATATGATGACACCATCACGTCGGTGTATATGATGGTGTATACACCATCATGGAATCGTCTATTCTACCAGAGAATCACTCCTATTGCCATGGTTGTCGTCAAATTTTTCAGAAGTGTCCCAGTGCTAGTCAAGAAGATGTACATCTAGTTTCCCTGTCTTCACACCAAAGCTTTGTTTGTTCCAGGGTCTAAATTTTAAATTTAAGCATTCATTCATCAAATCTATAATGCCTAGATCCCCCTCCCCCCACAGAGAAAGACTAATCAAACATTTAGAACGATGTAAACTTAGATGCGTCAAAATCTAGACTAGGTCTTTAAAAATGCAAATCTAGTAACCTTGCGAATAACGCTTACGAAACTTTGCAGAACCAAAGGGCACATTTGAGTCCCAAGTGAAGAACGGAAAGAAGGATAAATCACCAAAACTAATTAGATAAGTGAGTACCATTTGCATCGTTCTTAGAAAAGGACTAAGCAAACTAGGTCTTGAAAAAACACCAATAGAAATAACGTCAATGTGGCAACCCTGTGAATAGTCCTTCGAAATTTTGCAGAACTAAAGGGTATAAAACATTCAAATATCTTTTCTCTTATGAGAAATAATACTCATGGTTATGAGTAATTTTGTTGTCCCTAATTGATAATAACTTAATAAAAATTTATTCAACACACGTTCCTTCACCCTGTAATAAGCATCAATTAGCTTGTATTATCAAACGCACAGGAGTGGACCGGCTGTGTCTTTGGTCAGAAAAAATCTAAACTATTTTTTAAAATAATAACCATTTGTTTCATAAATATTGTTATTTTGATTCAATTCTTACAAAAAGAATACTGACAATTCGGCAAATATACAAGAACCTTTCATTGTAAAAAGTTTACAATATTCCTACTTGAAATTTTTTAATAGAAAAAAAAACAACAAATTCCAATGAAACTTATTTAAAAATGTAGAGCTGATAAAGAAAAACTAATTTCATATCCAGAAACACAAATATAATTAAGATCATTTGTAAAATCCTAAGTACCTAAGACCAGAAAAAATATAGGTTTGGACATTAATCGACACAAATTAAGTTGATAGGGCAATCGAGTCATCCCTGATAAGAAAGATATTTGATGATGATAATTTATTGGCGATACTTAGGTAACTTGGCACATTTGCGCATTAAGGTCAGAAATCCTTTTTAGTATTTAATAAACTAAAATCACAAGTTTCTCAGAATGAAAGTAAACAACATCGTTCAGAGTTAAAAAAAAAAGCATAAGCTTTCTCTAAATGAAAAGATCTGAGGGTCGTCCTGTCGTCCCAACCAGCCTCTTGATCTCTATGCTAAAGTTTAAACTTGAGCTGGAATCAAATTCGCATGATTTCTTTATGCTAGTAACTTTTAATAAATGAGCTTAAAATTACATATGCCATGGAGAAATATTACTGTAGAAATTCGGTACGCTTTAGACTCTCTGTCTAATATGTGGAACCGTCCAGAGGAGGACTTAAATTGACTATGGTGAATTAGTTTATGAGGTAATCTCGCAAATACTGCTACTGATTCTACTTATCATGCTATCACTGATGCTTCATATTAATCAGCATGAAGCAATCAGGCTACGACAAGTTAGCTACTTCCATTGCATTATTTCTAATTGTGATTAAGCTGTAAATTTACAGACTCTTCTTCGTTTTAGTGATTTTGATTATTTAGAGCCCAGATTGAAAGACTGAACTATTTCAGGACCGAAGCAAAATAAATTTTCCTAACATATAATAAAGACCTGCAATTATTTGAGATCCAAATGCTGATACGTGACGCTCGAGAGGAAAAAGCACCAACATATGTATGATAAAAGTGAAAAGGTTATTTGCCTACAGGTATTATGAGTTTGTCAAAGCCATTTGACGATTAATGGAAGGTTGTTGATAGAAAGTCGTCAATCTAATTTTGAGGGGCTCCTAGAGGCAAAAAGAAGAAAAAACACGGTTGAACAACTCAGTAAATGAAGCTCTCTTTATATGGTATCAGTTGTAGTCATTCAGGTCGGGCCATGTCGTATTACTTGCATTTAACTGACCTCAACCATATTTAAATTCTCTTTCATATATTCAGGGTTTTATTCAATTTAGCTACGTTAAAAAAAAATTCGAGCATGTCATTTTTGTGTGTTGTATATATTTACAAAATAGTATTTTCGTCAAATTTTATGCCCAAACTCAAGCAGTAATGATGATTTGTTACTGTCGGGCTTTGAGAAGAAAACTTAATTGGCAATAATCATATAACTCAAGAAGAAATGAAATAGCTGTTACATAGTGAAAGCTTTTAATGTTAGAGGACTATTTTGTTATTTGATTCAGGCAGGTAGGTATGTGCAAACCAATCTTGGTAGATGATAGATGGCAGCCGACTGATGTGCCATGCTGTCTATAGAATCGCTCTTCTATTGATATCATAATCGCGAAGAGAAGATAGAGTTATCTTGAACACTTCCTTTGGATGGAGAAGTCAAGAATCCTCCACCATGTGCAGCAAAGACAGCAGTGTGGGCATCAACCGAGACCGAAAAATACGCTCAGACACAAAACCGTATTCTCCGCGTGCAGATGAGCCACTTAAACTCCATTAGGAAGACGTCCCCGTCGCAGAAACCCTGCGAGATGTCCACAGAGGCTTCGTCAATGGTACTATTCCCACAAGAGCATGAAGACTTGGCCTCCATCGGAAAAAATCACTGATACCAGTCTTGTTTATATCGTCTTCCGAACTAAGCATTTTAATAACTAATTCTTACTTCATTATTGAAGAAAATTTCTATGTATTGGGTTTTTGTATTACGATTCCAGTTAAATCGACCCCCCCCCCATAGTGGCTGGATACTTTCCTAGGATTAACATCAAGTTTTCACATATTTTTTTGTATTCTTTTTTGGTACTTATTTCGCATTAGCAGTTAATTCTTATTGCTAAGTAAAAAAAACATAGTGTTTAGTCTAATACTGACCCTATCATTAGAGAAGTGGCTGGGATTCAAGTAAATCGGAAGCACCTCTGAAAATTCAGTTCACATAAATTTTCTGAATGATTTCTGAAAATTTTCTGAAAATTTTGGGTGATGATTGGACTTTCGTTGGGTTTGATGCTTCAAGTTCCAGCAAGTATGTTTGGGAAGGGAAAATTTTTTTAACACTCACTGTTATTCTATATGATCGGGTTTGGTTCTGTTTTAAGTTTGGCGACATTTTCTGCAGTAAACTTCTCTGATTTTCTTTTATTACATTTCATTCCCAAAGAGGATTTGAAATCAGACTTTCCCGGCTAAGGAAAATAGCATTTTGGTAAATGCACAAAAGGTTATTTACGTTATTTATACCCAATGATTGGTACATTATAACAACCACCTATTAACTTTGTGAATTTTATCTTGTGTTTTAAGTAGCCGATCTTTTCGAAAACTGAACAATTTATATCTTTGTATCTGCACTGAAGTTAGTTATATCCGCATGGAAAGTACAACATGTACCAGTACTGTACATGTTTCAAACAGGATCTATTTAATTGATTCTTTAAAGAAAATAAGAAGAAAAGGCAACACAGAAAAGGTACTTGCGTGTTATCCCGACCCCATCAAGAAGTCAAGTCAGGTTGATCATAATGAAATTTACTTAAATATGATGAAAATATGATACTTTAGTAACAAATTATGGAAACTACAACAGAGAATTATGGAAAGCAGGCCGCCCAGAACGAATTATATTAAATACCTAACCAACTTTATATATCATATATTTAATTACATTATGCCTTTATAGTAGTTCGTTTCATTTAGGCTCTGATTATCTGAGAGTTTTCACAGAATAACCGGTTGTAAATAGATCACACTTCTTGGGTGTGGTCGGGATAACACCTAAGTACCCAGAAAAATAGCCAACTAACGTAGTAAAACTACTACTACAAATAACTCATTACTATAAGCTCTATTACTATAACTATAACTCATATAACTCATATAGTACTATTACTCATATAGTACTACATATAACTCATATAGTACTATTACTATAACTCATTACTATATAATAACTCAGCCAAGCCGCTTTAGCCCAACTCAGCTGAGCATGCTCCTCCAATACTAATATATTCAAAGCTTCACTTTGTACTTCTTTCAACTGAATCTCCAAGTACCTTTAAATTCTTTTTTATGATATATCCCCACCCTACTTGGGGAGGATCTGTTTCTCGTTTTGCCCCACATGGATAGCCTAAGACCTGATTTTTGTTATATCGTCCAAGGCCGTATCCAGGGGGTTAAGGGGTTTGACCCCCCCCCCAAATGTTTGTCCGACTCGTAAAAATGTAACAGAAATGATTATAACAATTTTTTGATACATTTCTTAAGTTTTTTTGTAGCCCCCCCCCCTGAAAAAAAAAAAACTTTTGTAAAACCCTCCCTTGAAAAAAAATCCTGAATACGACCCTGCTCTTATCCTTCATCCGTAAAACATGACCTGACCATTTTAAAGTTTCTTTCGTTATAGCCCTAGAAAGTGGGATTGAACCCCAGTTGTCTTACAGCTTCTTGTTTGATATACGGTGATTCAAAGGAGTACCTAAACTATCAAACAGTTTGTGGTAACGAACTGTAAGTAAGGAGCGACTCGGCTTAATGGTAACCAAAACTCTCAAAAACAAAATTTTGATATCAATAGATATATCAAAAGAATTGGATTTTTGTGCTTATTCCGAATATGTAAGATTCATTAGGTTTCCTGCTACGAGCCTGAGAAAAATCAAACAATGAGAAAAGTCAAAGATGAAAATAACACCATCAAGTTCAACGTATCAGAGAGTCTGTTACGTAACTCTACGTAACAGAGAGTTAGGTAACAGAGAGTCTGTTACGTAACTGTAACTGTAGAGGTTTAAAGCTCCCATCTCCAAAAATGTGAAATTTTTTCCAGAACAAAGACCACGGATGTGTGTTTGTTTTTTTCCCTGGGGTGATCATATCGAACCAATGATCTTAGAATATCGGGAGAGGGTTCATTATAAACAAAAATTAAAAGTTTTAATGCTCTTTTTAAGTGATCAAAAAGATTGGAGGGCAACTAACCCTTTAGCCATTTTGTTTAGCATAGTTAAGAAGCCCAATAACTATGTCTTTGGAGATAGCACGACCTTCCACAGCCCCTGGGGGAAGGGATGTAAGTTGTGAAATTTGTCCATAGTTTACGTATAGTATTTATGATTGGGGAGTATACAGACATTGTTCAGGGGCGGGGGGGATTTTCCACAGTGAGGATTTTCCGTGGGGAGGGAAGTTTCCGGGATTGAATTTTCCAGGGCAAATTTTACAGTTGCTAATGTGCCAGAATTCCTATACGATTTTTTTTTTGTCTTACTTTCTCTTTGTCGAATCAACTTTACATGTGGAGATATTCTGGGGGAATTTTCCGGGGGAAACTTTCAGTGGGGTTGGAATTATCTGGAGGATTTTTTCATAGGGGGGGGGGATTCCGCAGGAGACTTTCCATGGTGGGGGGATTTCCTGGAAAAAATCCCACGGATGGGAAATTTCCGGCATGATTTGAAAACGATCAGAAATCGAAGTCTTTTTAAAATGAAAGTATGCTAAGAAGAATTTTTCAGGCGGAATGATCAGGCGGAAGAATTTTTCAGGCGGAGGTTTTTCGGGGGAACTTTCAGCGAGGATGGAATTTTCCGGGGGGATTTTGCGTCGGAGGAACTCTCCATGGAGGAGCTTTGGGAGGGTTTCCCACAGAGGAGGGGGGGGGGTGGATTTCCCGGCTTTATTTGCAAAACCATGAAAAATTAAATAAAAAAAAACAGTTTTTTCCACTGAAAGGAAGGAGCAACATTAAAACTTAAAACGAACAGAAATTATTCCGTACATGAGGGGGACTACCCAGGGGCGGATCCAGGATTTTTTTTTAGGGGGGCACAAAATGGGCTGATCCGAAAAAAAAATTTAGGGGGGGGGGAGAAATAGGCTGATCCGATAAACTTGCGTTAGGAGCAAGTTTAATTAACACAAATTTGAGTTAATTAAGTAAATTACACTACTTTAGACTAAGATAGGGGGGTATGCGCCCCCCTCACCCCCCCCCCCTCTGGATCCACCACTGGGACTACCCCTCCTAAATACCTTGCTCTTTCCACTAAAGTATGACTTTTTGTCTCACACAAGGCCCGTTTAATTAGAATAAGGTACTTTTTAAAGCACTAAAAAACTTTAGCGTGAAGAGCGAGGTATCTAGGAGGGGGCCCCCCCCCATATACGGAATAATTTATGTTCGTTTTTTATATTGCTTTAATATTTTAATGTTGCTCAGTTGAAAAAAGTTGTTTTTTTCATTTAATTATTAGATAATTTCTCTGGAAAACATTTGGCATATCTTCCTCAACTTTTCAAAGTGCTCACTTTTCAGAGTCATACTAAAAACAATCATTATCGTGGCTACCTCATAATCTTGGATTAAGAGGCCTAATCCTTGCCACTAGTCTTAGTTCGAAGTATTATTCAAGGGGGTAGCCACTTTCAGAAACCATAGCACGAGGCATGTGCCAGGCGTGGCGGAATTGTGCCAAGCGTGGCTGAAACTTTGCCAAGCGTGGCGGAACTGTGCAGCACACGTGGCGTTCTAAGATGTACAATAGGTGGTGGAAAGTAGGTCGTTTGTTGGTTTGGTTAGGTTACGTATTTAATGTATGCTATGCTCTACATCCCTCCCCCCCCCTAATGTGCAAATGTATAACCTAAATTTGTTTCTAAAATTATATTTTAATCGTATTTTGTTTTATTTCATTAGTATTAACCAAATTTCACTTTTCGCGTGGGTTCCAGCTAACCGATAAGTACCGCCATGTGTGCTGCACTGTTCTGCTACGCTTGGTGCAATTCCAAAAACGCATGGCACAATGCAAAACTCTCTATCTGATTAACTCTGATATAACTGATTATCTTATATAACTCTGTGCAAAAAAAAACGAGCTAGCACAGTTTTCCTAAGAATATTAAGGTAAAAGATATTGGTTTAATGTAACCGTTGATGTGCTTTTATCTGACAACTCTGTGAAAAAAAATGAGCTTGCACATTTTTCCTAAGAATATTAAGGGGATGGCCGTCCTAGCCAAGTGGAGTGGATCCTTTGTCCGTAGTAGTAAGCGCCCCTTCAGATTATTTCAAGCTTTATTTGACCTGCTAAATATCCCTGGGCCTTGGCTATTCTACTTTTTACATCCTCACTTCATCCGCCATACTTACTATTAATACTACCCATTTAAGTGAAGCTATCCACTTAACCAACTTTCTCGTTACCTGACATCACCTCATGTTCCTCAATTCTAAATGAGTTGGTCTTTTTAACACTAATTTTCAAGCCTATTTTTGCACACTGAACCTTCAAAGCCTCCAATTTTTTTTTTCACTTCTCAAGACACAGAACCAGTGCTACCAATTCGGTACGATTGAGCCGTTTTTGGTACAATTTTGACGTCTTGGTACAATGCGGTATATTTGGAAGCTGTTTTAGTAAAATCAAATTCCCGGTACATTTTGGTTTTATTTGCTTCTTTCTAACCCGGATATCTGTTCAAGCTGTGGCTTATTGAGAATTTTCTTCTTGTTATGGCAAATTTGTAACCTGCTGTTTAGATGGTACAAATTAATCCGTTTTGTTTAATTTTATTCAGAAAACTGATGCAGTTTATTTCTAAGCCTTAGCAATGCTGCACGGAACGACTGGCTATCTTTTACATTGTCCTGAAGTAAAATTAACCAAGGAAAATGAATGTCGTGGCTAAGAGATTTATGAATCATGAACGATCATTAAACTGAAATTACTGGTTAAGATTGGCAAGCATTGGCAGACTGGGAAAAAATAGCAAACACTCAAGCCTGTCATTTTCTATTTACTGAACGTTCTGGTATTTCCAGGTGGTAAATCTTTTTGTCGCAAAATTTTGGCTACCAAAATGACTTTAAAAATGAAACGAAACTAATACAAACGAAAAAATTACGTAGTTGGGACACCTGCTAAAAAAAAAAAATAAAAAAAATCGATAGCTTCAATAGGAGCGAGCTTTTTGCGATTTCGTAAAAATACTAACGAATCTATATTTAGATTAGTTGGTTAAATTAGGTCTTCAAAACAAAACAAAAAACTAAAATAGCATGGCTATTTTAATTGAGTCAGAATAAACGCCGTATCTCGGGGAGAAGATAGGGGTTTGACCCCCCCGAAATGCTGCTCTGACACGTAAAAAAATAGCAAAAATCCATATAAATAAATTTTGATACCTTTATTAAAGCTTTTTTGTTTGGCCCCCAGGAGCGGATCCAGAGCAAAATCTTGGGGAGGCCTAATGTGACAAGGGCGTTAATAAAAGAATCTTAGGGGGCCCAATGTGACAAAGGTGCCAATGACTGACCAAAATGACACATATTTTATAAAAAAAAGAAAAAACAAGGAATGAGCGCGCAAAAAAAATCTTGGGGGGTCTCCCCGGCCCACTGGATCCATCACTAGTAACCCCCCCCCCCCGCGCGAAAATCCTAGATACGGCCCTGGTCAAAATATGATTAAAAATTTTGAAATTCAAACAAAATGAGTTTTGGCAGACCAAACACCGTGGCCAATAAATGCAAATTTAATTAAACACATTTAATTTGATGTACCTACTCACAAGATTGTATCCGGAGTTTTTTTTCGGGAAGGAGGGGGAGGTCGGTTAACGAAAAACCTTTACAAAGCGTACAAATTTCTTTTTTTATTTTTGTTATTTTTTTACGAGCCGGACACAAATTTCGGGAGGGGGTAGGTTTAAACCCAGTAACCATCACCCCTGGATATGGCCTTGTCTACTCATAATGACATGAAAAATGTAAGCAGCGCATTCTACATCGCCGTTTTTTATGTTAAAATTTATTTATATATGGTCTATAGAATTGACTTTTGTTAACCACCATCATCGTCTTGATGTTACCATACAATTTGTAATTTATAAATTATTTTAAATACCCCCCCCGTAATTGTGTGCGTCTTTTTCCGGATTTAACAGTCAAATTTGTGCTACTTTGAAGAAGTGGTGGTGAATGTCCCCGTACACAGTGTAGCCTAATCCTTTTTCACTGCATTCTGAGCATTGCGAAAAACAAGCCAGGACTTCAAGTCTGCAATTTACAGTTTGCGATTCAACACTTTTCTCGGTGTTTTCATTTTCAAATATATAAAAAAAATGACGCTCCCACAATATTTTGAAAAATCATTTTTCTGTGCTTTATTACTGCCTTTACGAAAGTAAAAAATCCCCCCCCCCTACATTTCGTGAATTAACTCCCTGATCGGACTAAGTAAACGCGGTTACTAAAACTGTCTATCGATTATGCCTAGTCCCATGAAACACGTTGCTGAGTCAATAAACTTGCATATTTTTTTCAAGGCGGAAATAAGAAAAATACAAATGATATGGGCGAGTAGTCACTACGGAAACCAGGAGATAGTATCAACAAACAAATCCTAAAATCAGAATTCATTCGAAAAAGCCGCGAGAAAGCCCATAGGCAATTTTCATTTGGCTTTGAGACAAAATAATAAATGTTTTAATAGGTTGGGTTTAAGCAGGATTGCTGATATTTTACACCTAAATCGCAAATTTGATACTGAACTCAATGAATTCAGAGCTGCCATAAATCTGCTGTTCAAGCTGCCATAAATCTGGCAGCTTGAATCAAACGCCCAAGGATTCAGGATTTTTGTTCGGGGGAGCGGCTACAAAACACAACAGAAATTGATCTATGCTTTTGTCGGGGGGAGAAGGTTCAAACCGGGTAGCCCCTCCATTGGATAAGGTCGTGTAAAAAAGCATAGTAAGAAGCTAATGGTTATAAATGGCATGCTTTTTTTCTTTATTTTAATGTCAAATTTGTATCATCAAAGCGAAAATTAAAATGACAGGAAATTGATTAGAAAAGCTCGTGTCAAATAGCTAGGCCTTTGTATTTTTTCCCGATTGATCTTGTGTATAGGACAAATGGATGTTCTAAGCATCTATCTTTTTTATTTTCAGGAATTGCGCTGGCATTTATGTATTATACGAGAAACATTCGAGAATTTGGATCGTGAAGATCAGATAAAGACTCGAGAATTTGGATCGCGAAGATCAGACAGGACAATAACCAGTTAGTTTGCACTGCATAGTGATAGAATATAGTGAATATAGTGGCGGCCGGCAGTAAAGGCAGAACTTATTTCAACACGATTCTTAAGGACATTTCTGCGTTCTGGGCACATAATTCTAAGTTGTAGTTTTCACAATTTTGCTACTAAAGTATTTTATTTTAATTATATTTTGTTTTATTTCATTGACATTAACCAAAATTCACTTCTCGAGTGTTTTTCGTATAATACATAAATACTATTACGCCTTAAATCTGATGGGTCAATCCCAAAATTTGTGCTTGAATGTTCGACGTTATTCAAATTTAGAAATTGCGCGGATACATAATTGACGCTGTAGTTGTGCGTAATTTTGCTTTGATCGACAAGGGTGACAATAATTTGGCGCAGGCAGAAGGCCGTATCCAGGGGGCAGGGGGGTTTGACCCCTCCCCCCGCCCCCCCCCCCAAAAAAAAATTTCGTCCGACCCGTAAAAACGTAACAAAAACGAATAGAAACAAATTTTTCATGCGTTTTAAAAGTTTTTTTTTGTAAAACCCTGCTCGAAAAAAAAAATCCAGGTTACGGCCCGGCTCGGGCATAACAGTAGTAAATAAAAGAGACAGAACATGTTAGATTTTAGGATGAAAGGAACTGAAAATATCAGTATTTCGAAATGATGAAATATAATCTGGTTGCTTTAGAATAACAAAAGACAGTTTGACGTTAATGTCAGTGTGATGTTCCAAAATTGACAGGGAACACGGTACGTTTTTCGAGCATTTGGCTATTTATTAATTACAAAATCAAGACGGTAAGTTAATATTTAGTTAACGTCTTTAATATGTTAAGTGGTATAAAAGAGAATACAGAAAATGTTTTTTAATTAAGGTTAAGTCTCTATATATCTCCTGTCAAAAGTTGACATTCAAGAGAAACTTTATTTTAAGATTAAAACTAATACTTGAAACCAATTCCATGCAAATAAAGCTAAAAACAATTGTTATGCATAACAAAGAGAAACAGAGGAACTACTTGTGAAAAAATTATGACTCAAAACTTTTCGTTCATTTTACTAGCTTAAAATTTCCCCTCAAAGGAACCAATTGGATTGGATTTAACATTTTGCTCTCTTTACTGGCTTAGAATTTCCCACAGGCGGTTTTAAACCAATCAGGCTTTAAACAGGCGGGGTTATTTATCTCTCTGGAAACAAGAAATAGTATGATTGGCTTAGGCAAATACGCCAAAGATGTAAACTGATAAGAATAAAGAGAAATTTTTGCTACAGGAAAGTAATCACATCTTTGTGTGCACTTTCAAAGTCAATCCAAGTAAGCGAGAGCTTTTCCAGAAGGAGCGGGTTTGACCTCCCCTCCTTCATCTGGAATTTTCGTTCGACTCGTAAAAAAGTAAAAAAAATGCAAATAAACAAATTTTTGATATGCTTTGTAAATTTGTTTTTGTAAACCCTCCCCAGGCAAAAATCCCCGGACAAAAACCCCCGGGATCCAGCCTGGCCAATAAGTAGGTCTACGCCTTTGCTCAAAATCCGACTAAATTGTTATTATAAATTTCAGTTTTTTCAGCTTTTCAGTTTGGAACTTTTTTTTCTTTTACCTGACAGAACAAGGGGAGTAACAGTACATTCTCAGTTTGTTTGTTTTTTAAACTCTAACTATATAATATTATTTTGGACATTGAAGTAATTCCAGTTTCAGCGGTTTTAGGCAAATTTACTTTATGCTTTCTAAAAGCCATAATATAATTTTTACTTTATTGAAAAAAATTAAAATAAATTTACTGAAAAAATGTGCATTGTCAGTTTAACATACATAAAGCTGATATTTATTCCTTAAAATCTTAATTAATTTTTGATTTCTTAAAGTTATAAAAGTGAAAACATTTAACAGAATTTTTTCAGTAAAGTACAAAGAAAATTCTGGCTTTTAGAAAGCATAGGGTTTATAACCCTGCTCAGATTAATTTCTGCTAGTTTTGAGTTTGACTTTTTTTAGTTTCTGTTTGTTTTGGGTTTCATTTATTTATTAATACTGATTTGTGGTAGTTGTATGCTTAGCAGATTATTTGATTCTATTTTTGTTGATTTTTGGTTTAATGGAATTCTTTACTTTTTGTGAAAAACTTATTTTGTAAAAAAAGTTTTTTTTGATGAATTTCTTTTCGGTTTATATTGATACAGTCTTAATCAGGAAGAATGATTGGACCTCTTTTAGAGATCCATAGTCATCCCCCCTACTAGAATCTTAAGTACCCCCTGGACATAACTAAAGGTTCTTGCTCCTTGAATCTGGGGTTTGTTTCTACCCCAAAAGCTGTGTTATATGACATTGATGCTATATTGGAAAGAATAAGTACCTCGACTTTTATGTTAGGTATATTCTAGGGCAATGCAGCACGCGTGTAGGGTTTAGAGGATACTTGCCTTTCGATCACTTTTAATCTTAAAAACGGCACTAGAGCGTCTGATTACCAATCCAATGAGCCCCCTTCGAAGTTAATATAACCACACTTTCTATAAAAACCCTATATGTCCCCAGGACAAAACTTACAACCCTTGCCCTGAGGGCTGGGGGGACTTGTTATCCTCAAAGACATAATTTTCAGAACTTTCAACTACGTTGAAAAAAAAAATGACAATCTCAAAATTTTGATTGTATGTGTTTGGGGAAATGGTGGGCATGAGAGGGGGATTATTTGCCATCTAATTAACTTCGGCTATTAAAAAGGGCACTAGCTATTTTAATTTCCGATCGAAAAAGCCCTTTTTGAAGGTTCTACTACAACGCTCTCTATAAAAACCTAATATGCCCCCAGAGTATAACTTACAACCCTTGCTTTGAGGGCTGGGGGAGGGGGGCAGTGTCATCCTTAAAGACCTAATTTCCAAAACTTTCAACTACGTTGAACAAAATGGCTATCTCAAAATTTTTATTGGATGTGTTTGGGGAAAAGGTGGGCATGAGAGGGGGTTAGTTGCCCTCCAATCACTTTCGACTATTAAAAAGAACACTATCCCTTTGAATTTACAATCGAATGAGCCCTTTTTGACGTTTCTACGACAAAGCTTTCAATAAAAACCTTGTGTGCCTCCAGGGCATAACTTATAACCCTTGGCCGGAAGACTGTGGGGGGAGTTTCCTGCTCAAAGATATAATTTCCAAAACTTTCAACTGCATTGAACAAAATAGTTTTCTCAAATTTTGATTGGATATGTTTGGGGAAATGGTGGGCGTGGAAGGGGTGTTAGTTGCCTTCCAATCACTTTCAACTATTAAAAAGGGCACTAGCCATTTCAATTTCCAATCTAATGAGTCCATTTTGGAGTTTCTACCAAACGCTTTCTATGAAAACCTTATATGCCCCCAGGGCATAACTTCTAACCCTTGCCCTGAGGGCTGTGGGAGGGGGGGGGGTGTCATCCTCAAAGTTCTAGTTTCAGAACTTTCAACTACGTTGAACAAAATGATTATCTAAAAATTTTGATTGGAAGTGTTTGGGGTAATGGTTGGCGTGAGAGGGGGGTTAGTTGCCCTCCAATCCCTTTCGACCATTAAAAAGCGCACTTGGCCTTTGAATTTTCAGTCAAATGAGCTCTTTTTGAAGTTTCTACGACAACGCTTTCTATAAAAATCTTATATGTTCCTAGGGCATAACTTACAACCCTTGCCCTGAGGGTTGTGGGGGAGTGTCCTCCTCAGAAACATAATTTCTATCTGGAAAATCAACTACGGTGAACAAAATGGCTATCTCATACATTGTGCCAAAATAATACATTGCGCCAACATCGTTCTTATATGCCCCCAGGGCATAAATTAAAACCCTTGCCCTGAGGGCTGTGGGGGAGTTTCCTCCTCAAAACATATTTTCTATTTGGAAATCAACTGCGCTGAACAAAATGGCTATCTCAAAATTTTGATTGGATGTGTTTGGGGAAATGGTGGGCGTGGAAGGGGTGTTAGTTGCCTTCCAATCACTTTGGACTATTAAAAAGGGCACAAGTCACTCCAATTTCCAATCGAATGAGCCCTTTTCGAAATTTCTACGAAAACTCCTTCGATACGAAGTACTCTGGTCTAAAGGGAAAAAAAAAATAATACATTGTGCCAACATCGTTCTTTACTTAGGCAGCGCGATTGCGCTGCCTATGATATTATATACATTTATATTTAAAAATAATAGTAGACATAATTGATAACAAAATTCATTATTTTTCAGCTTGTCACTCCAAAAAATTTCTATAATAGGTATAAATCTAATATGGGTATATATAATTTTACATGTGGCCCGCGGAGTTCTGATGCATTTCAAAAGTGGCCCGCAAGATAATTTGGGTTAGCCACCCCTGCTTTAGAGCCTTAATTGTGAAAAAAAAAATCATGTGAACGACGTCACATTCAAATGCTCTTAAAGAGCAAAAATGATACATGATAGCATTACAATGGCGTTATACATTATATAAAAGATCCTGTATTCACACAATATATTTCATTAGTATGAAAATTCCTAGAATTCCTAGAGGAACGATCTAGAATTCCTAGAATTTTATAGGAATTCCTAGAGGAACGACCCAAAAAATACCAAGTTAATGGCCTTTTATGCTCCTTTCAGGTGAACACACGTAAAATTTGGAATAAGAAAATTTAAATATCACGAGGGGACATCAGAATTTCAGAAATGTCTTGGGACATGGCCCAAAATTGGTTGGGAAACCCTAATGCAGTCGATGGGTCTCATTGCATGGGGACGATGTTTATATGTTACTGTGAATGTCCGAAATTGGTGAATGTCGACATTCGCCGGTGAATGTACGAAATACCATTTTTTCTCCTTTGGAATTAGTCAGCGTTGCCAGTCAATTTAATTAGTTTTATGCATGGTTTGATGGTGACAGGTTAGGTTTTTAACCCATTTCTGAGATTTATAGCCTAATTTAGCCTAGCCCAACCTGACTTAACTTAACTTTTACCATCAAAGCTTGCATAAGACTGAAAAGGCTAATTCGTAAAGCTAATTGAATCCAAGCAGAGAAAAAGGAATTTCAGACATTCATCGGTGAATGTCACATTAACCAGATTTTGGACATTCATAGTAACATATACATAGTTTCAAAGGTATATCTATTTTGTCTCATGACCCGGGGATCTAGTTTACACCTTCAGGAAAAGTTTTTGGAGGGGAATAAGGGGTCGGAATTTGAGTGAAATTGACCAACTATTTTTCCCCGGTACTTCAAAACAGCAGAAACTCCGGTTTTCCTTTTTTATTTTACGTTGTTTTGTTCGTTCTACATGCTCTTTAGCAGGCCATATCCATGGGGGAGTTAGGGGGTTTGACCCCCTCCCCCCGAAATGTTTGTCCGACGCGTAAAAACGTAGTAAAAATGAATAAAAACAAATTTTGACACGTTTTTGAAGTTTTTTTTGTAAGTCCCCCCCCCCCGAAAAAAATGTTTTATACCCACCCCCAGTAAAAAAAAATCCTGGATACGACCATGCTCTTTAGCCAGTCTATGCAGGTTTCAGACACATACTTGCGTGCATATGTACATAAAGTTCAATTCACTAGGCACTAGTTGCACATCTTTTAGGCACAAACTTACATAAAGGACTAAAACATTTCAAAACGTTAAAAAAAACAGCATTTTTTATTATTATTATTATCATCAGATCATTCAGATCAAGCAAAGTAAATGGTTTCAAGGACATAGACGAGGAACAGGAAACAGGGAATAATGACTGGGATAGAAAAAATAGAAACATATAGGTATGGCCAGACAAAACAAGAAATAATAATCTAACATGCGGGAAAATCGTAGCTAAACATACGGGCTTGATACCTCATGTTTTCGAATTGGCTTTAATCGCAAAAGCCACTGTTGTCCAATATCAGGAGGCTTGGTTACCACTGCTGGTGACATCTGAAGAAAAAATTAATGAACCATACTGTTGATTTGACATATAACAATAGCTTGCATACAAATAGAGGCATGGATACTGGCTGGGGGGGGGGGGGGTCACTCACCCCCTAGGCAAAAAAAGTATAAAAATGTATAAAAAGGCAAATGAGAAATGGACTATCTAAGTCTTGCTAAAGAACAAAGCTCCTGGTAGCACAAGTCACCTCTCGTGGGATAATTCCCGGCGGTGATATTAGAGTTGAACATGTCGACAAAGCAGCCTTTATTATATGAACCTTTTTTTTGTTGTTTCCTGTTTGTTACCCGGTCCAGGCTATTGTCGAATACATCCAACAGTATTCACAGTCCTGTTATTTTGTTAGCGTTTTCTTTGATAGTCTTTTCAGTGTTTTCTTTGTGTATTCAGGGGTGTTAATAAAGACGGGGGCTGAGGGTAATTACCCATCCCTAGATTTTTAAATATATCTTTTTTGGTATTTCCATAAAAAGAACAGAAATACCCCCCCCCCCGGATTTTGAAAATTACATCTTTTGGTTTCTTTATTTGAAAGTCATCGAGACTATCCCCCTCCTTCCCAGCATTTCAACGAATTGGCGCCACTATAATATTTCTTTTCATTGAATTCAGCAACACCATTATGTGCCATGTCTAATAGATGAATTAATGCGATCGCCGGAGAATTCATTGGCTCGTTCGGAATTTTCTTAAAGGACTTAAAATGACTTAAGGATTTTCGGGATTTTCTTAATCGTTCTCGTTTCTATGGGCTAGCTTCATTCAAATAACAGCAACGGATAAAGATGCCAAACGGATTGTCAAGTGATTCGAATTCGGTTTAGCAGCGTATCGAAAAATCGATTTCGAGTAATTTGTTGCGTTGATACTTTGAAAAGAAAATGAATGGACATGGTTCATAACAATTTTGAACCCCTCAAGCAAAAAATGCACAAAGACATAAGAGTGCACAGGCCTACTACCTATTTTAAGCCATTTAAGAAAATCTGGTATTGCCCTTTAAACTTTATAATTTTAAATAAAAAAAAAACAAATCTTAGAAAATAATACCTTTTAATTGTGAATATATATTAGTAATATTTGTTTATAACCTACAAAATACACAGAATTGTAGAGTAAACAAAAAGAAAAAAACAAACATAAACATACGATTCTAATACAGCATAAATAAATTAACACAATTCAAAAAATGGCCCAAGAAGGTCAAAAACACCAATAATTTGCTGAGTTTTAAAACATAGATCCGCAGATATTTGTTTTAGTCGCGAGGGCGCCGAGATGGTTCTGGTACCACCGAACCAAACGCAGCAGATATTTACAAAACTTAAAATATCCTGAACGTATTTTTTTCGTATCCTTCTTATGAAGGAGGAAAGCAAAACCAGAAAGATAAAAAACAGCAGGGGCACAAAAACTAGAACAAAGACGGCTAAGTCCTTATTGGTTATACCAACCACAATTGGGTGAAATTTTTCCGTAAACCGATCCGTATACTTTTCAGCACGTTGGACGTAATAGCGGAGCAAGTAGACGAATATGACGTGGGAAAAAATAGACCTAACCATTTAATACTTGCTGAACATCACAGTTTATATAATTAGATAATTATATAAACTGTGCTGAACATGGTATAGTTGAAGAACTCAAGCAAAGAGGCGATGCTTGTGGAGGACTCCCAAAACACAAAAACTCACATTTGGCAGCATTAACTGAAAGGCCTACTGCAGACAGTGCAGCTGCAAGCAAATCTTAGAAAGTCGTGCTTTTCAGTTGTAAAAAGGCTTAAGATGAGTCAAGGCAGGGGTGGATTTGGGAGGACCACCCCTCAAGATTCGTCTGGCATCCTCATTTGTTTTTTCTCTTTTTTATCCTTTTTTTAAATAAACTTGTGAACTTGGTCAATTATTGGCGTCCTTGTTACATCCCCCCCCCCCCGAGATTTTTCTCTAGATCACTTTTGAGTCAAGGGGTAACAATTGTTTGTATTTTGATGTAATTGGTACGTTAAAGAAGCAGTTGGTACTATCAAAGAGAATGGGAAAATTATAAGAGTTGGATTGAACATGGAAACCTAGGGCTTAAAAACTACTACCGCCACTGACAGTGAAGCGTCTGGCAACTTTATTGAGGAAGCAGAATATTTAAAAAAAACTCGGTAATTGATATACTTAATCTTAAGCGTTATAAGATTAGAGCTGAAATTTTGGTACTTATCTGTTAGCCAGTACATACTCGAGAATTTGAATCTATAAAATCAGACAGTAACCGGTTTATTGCTGTTTATATATTGAGACAATTACCTTCGGCTCAGTGGAAAACTAAATTGTAGTTATATTTTAAGCAAATATTAAGTTGGTATTTTTGGTTAGGTTAGGTTACATTTTGCATGCAGCACCGCTATACTTACCCCCTCCCCCTAATGTGAAAATATACAGTCCCAATTATATATATCCTATCCATCTCCCAAACGTCTCAGTTGTTTCAGCACTGTGCCTGTAGATCCAAATTCTCGAGTGTGTACTGGCTAACAGATAAGTACCGAAATTTCTCCGCAAGTTATAAATCATAAGCTATATTGCTTTCTAGAATTCTGATTGCTAGTCATAGATCAGACTCAGCTACATTGGATTCATGCCTAAATAAAGCGGGCCTTAAGCCAGTAAAAATCGTCTCAAATTAAAATTGTCAAACAAATGCCTCCCATGGTGCACATGCCTGTCAATAAGTTTTACAGATCAGGAATTTATTCTCAAAAAAATCTTTTGAAGCCCTCCTTAGGGACTGGAGCCACTTGAACGGCTTACCACGAAAGTATTTTTTCTGCGCCAAATAGCCAACTGGTAAATAAGAGAACTGACAAACTGAGAAGAGAAGCCAATCTAATAAGAGATTAAATAAAAAAAACAATTTGTTTCAACTGAAAGTAAGGAGCAACATTAAAACTTAAAACGAATAAAAATTTTATGTATACGGGGGGGGGGGATTCGCCCCCTAGTCAATATCTCGCTCTTTACGCTAGAGTTCGAATTTTCTTCCAACTCTTTAAGAATGACCCCTGAATCACAAAGGCCGTTTAATTAGAATAAGTAGCACTTTCGAAAGTACTTTGAGCCCTTTGAACCCCCCCCTCATATAGGTAATAATTTCTATTTGTTTTAAGTTTTAATGTTGCTCCTTACTTTCAGTTGAAAAATCTGTTTTTTTAATTTAATTTCTGATCATTTTTTAAACAATGCTGGGAAATCCGGCGCTCCCTTCATAGAAAATTACCTTCCCCCATGGAAACTTCCTCCGTGGAAAGATCCTCCCATGTAATATCCGACCCCACTCCACCCCCTCCCCCCGGCAAAAAAATCCCCCCTAAAAACGTCTGTATACTTTCCGATGACCAATCCTATATGTAAACAATAGCACAGTTCATAACTTGCAGCCCTTCTCCCGCGGATTTTGGGGGATTAAGTCATCCTCAAAGACATAGTTATTAGATTTTTCGACCTTGCTGAACAAAATGGCTATCTCAAAATTTTGATCGGGTGATTTTGGAAAAAAAGAACATGGTAGGGGGCCTAGTTGCCCTCCAATTTTTTTGGTCACTTAAAAAGGGCACTAGAACTTTCAATTTCCATTCCAATGAGCCCTCCTGCGATATTCTAGGACAACTGGGTCAATACGATCACCCTTGAGGAAAAAAACGCAACAAAAAACAAAAAACTAAAATAATTACGCCTTCGTGATCTTTCTTCTGGTAAATATACAAAATTCCACATTTTTGCAGATAGGAGCTTCAAACCTCTAGAGTACGGTTCTCTGTTATAATGAATCTGATTCTGATTTTATAATGGTGTGATTTTCATTAAGATTCTATGACTCTTAGGGGGTGTTTCCCCTTTTTTTTTAAATAAGGCAAATTTTCTCAGGATCGTAACTTTTGACGGGTAAGACAAAATTTATTACGACACTGAAACTTATATATTTAAAGTCAGCATAAAGATACGATTTTTTTATGTATCTATTGGTTTCAAAATTCCGTTTTTTAGGTTTTCGGTTACTATTGAGCCGGGTCGCTCCTTACTTACAGTTCGTTACCACGAACTATTTGATCCGTTAAACGGCAAAACAGCAATCGTGCTAACCAGCAAAAACTATTTAAAGTCTTCCTTAGAGATTTGAATCACTTCAAGGGCTTGAGAAGAAATTATATTGTCTGAAGCAAACAAATAACAATAATACATAGAATTCTAATCGCCTTATATTTACTAGTAAGGAAAATAATAAAGAAAAGAAACACAGAATTTCTTCTCAAAGTATCGTCTTAACTGGTGTAGTGGTCTGTCTTAATAGGCGAACAATGGTTATTAAACAAATTCGAATGAGCTATTACACATCTCTCTATGATGCTCTGGCCACCCCCTAGCCCTGCTAAAAAAAAAAGAAAAAAAAGGGAGACAGATCAGTGTTACCGATGTAAAAAAGCGATTTTCTTTGTTGTTCAAGGAGGGAGACTGTAATTTCCCTGTAAAAGGTTTTCGACCATGCTAATTCCAATGGTGCACTTTTCATTTTGATCTGACACCAATTTCTAGCGGTTTCAGGCTTTTTTCGAAATCATCATTTCGCAATAAACTTTTAGTTTTAAGACGAACCGAGATAATAGTCACCATTCCTGAATCAGGGTCAGGTGGGAATTTTTTTCACTGGGTAGCTTTTTTCTAAACGCGATTTTTAACTTTTGGTTACTATGGGCTGTGGTTCGCTCTTTACTAGGTTGCAGCTACCGCTGCAACCATGACAAGGAAATAATAAAGAGAAGAAACACAGAATATTCTTCTCAAAATATCGTCCTAACTGGTGTATAGGTCTGTCTTAATAGGCGAACAATGGTTATAACGATCCTTCATTTTTAGGCGATAACGTGAATAAGACGAATATTGTTATTAATGCTTAAGTAGAACACTGTTCTAATTTTCTTATTCATCTTAGTATTGAAGCTATAGCCAGGGTTGCCACGCAGCAGGTTTATTTGGTGCCACTTTGGGTGGCAAAATAGTGTCAATTTTGTATAAAAAGTGTCATTTTCCAAACATTTGATATCAACAAGCTTTTCAAATTGAAAATATTGTCCAATCCGCTTGGAATCACCCCTGCGTGGTTTTCCGCATCTTTAAATTCTCCAACATGAAATATCGGATCTAATGCCATCTATCAACTATAATTTTTTTTTTTATTTTATTTAGTCGGTGCTGATTTTCGGCTTTGCGCAGCACTTCCACTCTTGTCAACTTTCCAGCCCTCCTCCTAAAAACCCGCTAAAACGCAAATGGTGCTTACGGTATTAATTGGGAACTCGTTCCACAGAGTACTTTCTTCTCTTTTTTTTTCTGAGCCGTTTTTGTTCATAGTGTGAGAAATGAGCAGAAAAATAAAAGAAGAAATATCTTCAGTTTTTTCTTTTGATAAAACGGAAAAAAAGGGACAACAATACTCGTCTATGTTGAAAGTTTTTCATCCATTTTTTCCATGAAATGGACTATCAGGATTTTTGCAGTGCATTCAGGTGCTTGAAACTTATCTTTTCTCCGAAAATGCTGAAGAGAAAGCCACGAACATAGATCGTAGCTATTGATGACCCTATGATAAACACACAGTAGACAGAATATAGACTGTAGATCTATAAACTGTGGATAAACACAACTAATAGGGGTTCCGACACTAACTCTTTCAAATAATTTATTTGGCAAAAACTAGTGGAAAAACAATAAGACAGCTATATTATCTAATCTGCTTATCACAACTTGAACAGAATAAGTTTCACGACAACTCTCGCCACTCCCAGTAAAGTTTTCTTTACGATGTCTTCAGGGACTAAGGCATAGGAACAGTCAACTAGCATTTTGAGTATCAATATGAAAGCACCTTTATAATAAAAACGAGCATTTAGAGTATCAGCGTGAAAGCACATTTACAAGCAAAAATTAGTGGGAATGAAATAACTAAAATGAGGAAGTACGTCCAAATTCAATTTATGTGATGATGTAACATAAATTTAAGTAAGTAAAAAAGGTGAAATTAGATTGTGATTTTGCCAATGATTGCCTAGGATTTAAGATAATGGAAGTTTTGGTATCAATTTTATTTTTAGTATGATGGTTATGTATGACTATTCATTTGTCCATTGCCAAGAGTTCAAAGAAAAAATATGAAAAATATGAACAGAAATGTTAGGGCGCATTTTTGCGTCACTGGAACAGTCACTAGATATTCTTGTGGGACACCAGTGAGCTCAGTGGATTGCCGCGCGCGGAGTTAAGATAAGAATCTTAACTGACAAAAAAAGAATATCGATGCATATCTACATTGACAGTTTTCCTTCTGTTTTTTTGTTTGAAAAAATTCTTTTTTTGTAAAATAGTGGTACTTAGCAAAAAAAGTACCACTTTTGCTAAAAAGTGTTCTAATAGTGTCAGGTGTCCCAAGATGTGCCATTTAAAAAAAAAGTGTCAAAAGTGACACTAAATTGTCACCGGTGGCAACCCTGGCTATAGCTATAGCCGATTCCTGGCTCCAAATAGCTATTTGTGAGGAAGAGGAGAAAGGTGTGTTCCTTTCTTATTTACTAATAAGGAGACTCATCAAGGAGGAGAAGGCGGGGTTTCTTCTGACGACATCTGCTTTCCGACATCTGCTTCTGGAAAAATCTGCTTTCCGCATTTCGTGTATAATGGTACTCACGTCTTACCCCGACCAAACTCAAGAAGTGAAGCTAGGTTAATCATAATTAAATATACCTAAATAAAATGAAAATTTAATACTTTAGTAACAAAATCATGGTATTTGGTGTTTATGGTATTTATAAATTATTGTATTTATAACAAAATTATACCTAACCGACTCTTAAAATAACTAATTAAAATATGCCTGCATAGTAGTTTGTCTCACTCAGGCTAAGCTGATTATCTGAGAGTGCGCACTGAAAAACCGGTTTTAAACAGATCAAACTTCTTGAGTGTGGTCGGGATAACACGTAAGTACCCGTGTATAAGCTTCCTAAAGTTAAGAATGCTTGCGAAACTTATTACACTAATTAGGATGGATTTTTCACAGTTTGTAATTTGCAAGCAATGCAAGAAAACAATGAAAAGTAAGGTTGGCAAAAAAAAACTTTGAAATGTGTATTAGATCCAGGGCCGTATCCAGAATTTTTTTTTTCAGGGGGATTTACAAAAGAGTCTTTTCGAGGGGGGTTACATAAAAAAAAAACTTTAAAAAACACATTAAAAATTAGTTTATATTCATTATTGATACGTTTTTTACCAGTCGCACAAACGTTTCAGGGAGGATTCAAACCCCCTATCCCCCCCCCCCCGGATACGGCCGTGATTAGGTCATACGGAATGTGAAGGCTTTTCATTTGAGCGCGCTGATCACGCGAGGCGGTTTAAGGAGGATCAAACGATAGGCGTTCGATGTATTTTAATTATTTAGCTGCGGGTTGCAATTCCTCACTTTTGTACAAAGGCAAAGTTTTTCTTTTCCCTTTACTGTTGATTAGGTAAGGCAAATAGCTGAACTACCTTACCACGGTTCAGCAATAATAAAACGAAAAGATATACCATATACTAGTGATAAGGGCAAGAATGTTTCTTTATCGCTTTGACAATATTGAATACGTGATAACAAACTAAATTACTAATATTTCGAATAAAACTGTTATCGTGAGTAGCCTATACATAGTTGCTTAAAATCTATTCGAAAAAAAGATATCAGACCAGGTTTTATAGCTTCTTCAAAACTTTTCATAGTAAAAATTAATCACTTGGGTGATCCTAAAATAATACGAAAAAGGAGAAATTGTCAAGAGACTTGACAATTTGACAGTTCTTGACAAATTCAAAATTCTTGACAATTTCAATCTTCCTGTTATGGCTGGATTTTCTTTAACTGGCATACCCTTTTTAACCAGAGAATGCCCTGTAAATCTCTTAACAATTGTGCGCTCATCTAAAATAAATATTTTTTAACTCAAGGTTTGTGCAGTGCCGTAGCTGGAAATATTCTAATTTGTACATGATTAAATTTTCTGCCTATAGACTAACCGCATGATTTCACCTTACTTATTCTCTTTCCTGCTTTTATAAAGTCCCTTTTAGATCCCCCCTCTCTCAAGTAATATCTGAATTAACCTCGAAAATACTCTTCTAGTCTTGATGAAAAAGGACTAACACCATTCTGAGGAATAGTCTCTTTTAGCTCCAGTATTAGTATATTTGCACTTGTACGGCCTATTTACCAAAGGCGTGAGTAGGGGGGGGGGCATGGATGGGGATATTTGCCTCCACTATATTTGAAAAATGCCTTTTTAGGGGGTATTTCCTTTGAGAAATGCCTTTGTTGGTACTTTCATTGAAATAACGACAAACATACACCACACTGAAAATTTAAAATACATTCCCCCCTCCTCCCGTAGATTTTCATGAATTGATACCACTGGTCCTTGATCCAGCAGAAAAAGCTTTTTTTCAATAGACTTAGGCTACCATTAAAACACGCAGTTTCTAGCAAATTCAAAGATTGAATAATGAATGTTTTTTCCAGAAGGTAGCCTATATTTAAGTTCAGAAAATATTATAATTTGTATCGAAGATACAAAAAGATAGAAATATTGTAATTTTTTCCAGGAGATAAATTTTGGTACTTTCCCATTATATGGGCCTTTCTAAAAAGTCAAGTATGGTTAATGCTAATGAAATAAAAGGTACTCCTATGTTAAACGGACTCTTTTATATAGTGTTAGTTTGGTTAATGCAAATGAAATAAAATAAAATAGGATGAATATATGAGTTTAGAAACAAATTTGGGCTATATATTTGCACATTAGGGGGTGGGGGTAAAGCATAGCATATATTATTGCGTAACCTAACCTATCCTAGGTACTCCCCCCCCCCTTAACCCCAAAAAACAACAGTTTAAATATCGTATACGCAATGAAAACCACGCTATACATTGTATTACCCTATAACGGTGTCTAGAATTAACCCGTCAATAACAGGTTTTTCGTGACTGGTTTCCCTAGCTTAACCTAGGTACCTTCCCCCCCTAAACCCCAAAAAACAACGGTAAATTTTTACCAAATCATATTATTGAGTTTCAAATAAAGTTAATATACCATTCGATGTCTTTTTTATACTGATTACGAATATAACAATCATTTCTATCAGAAATGAATTTTAGCCCCCCCCCTATATATGTCAATTCAGGATATATATTTGCAAATATGGGGGTTAGAGGTTAGGGGGGAGGGGCTGAAATTCATTTCCGATAGAAATGATTATTATATTCGTAATCAGCATAAAAAAAGGCATCGAATGGTGTATTCACTTTATTCCTAACTCAATAATATGATTTGGCAAAAATTTACCAAAACAGCAGTTTAAATATCGTATACGCAATGAAAAACAAGCTATTCATTGCATTACCCTATAGCGGTGTCTTGAATTAACCCGTCAAAAACAGGTTTTTCGTGACTGGTTTCCATTGCAGTATATAAAAGAGTACGTTTAACATAGGAGTACCCATATAAATTAAATAAAAAGCACTATAATTACCTTAACAATCTTTCTGTCTTCAACAAAAATCCAATTTCTCAAATTAAAAACTATCTCTTATAACGGGACTTTGCAAACTGAACTGTTAGTTAATACTCTCTTAAGCCTGAGGTTTGAAGCTGTTCCCACAAGGTGTCGCCGACAGGTAAATTCGCTCATCCGAAAAAGATAGCCAGCAGAAAAAAAACGCGCCAGTACTCAGTATGAGCTTAACTATGAGACTGATATGCACAATTCGAAGTAATCTCGAAACTGAATTCCTGGCATCTGAAAAAAAGAGATAAAATTTGGCTCAATATTCTGCTGATAAAGCTTTTTGGGAGGTAAATTAGTTTTAGGGGTCAGTAACTAACATTATTTAGTCGCAAAATGACGGAATTTGGACTTTAAATTCGTTGCCTGTTAACGCTCTTTCGATGACTAGTTAGAAATAAGAGTGTATCGCCTGGAAATTGCAGGGGGGGGGGCTACTTTAAGTTTTGTTTTACCAAAGTTTGAATAGGAATAGCCTACTTCTCATTATCCTGTTATTATGCATTTTATGAATGTGCTCTTACTACGGGTGAACGAATTTAATCATTCGCACACATCCGGGGCCTTTCAAAAAGAAAAGCAAATGGGACAAGTTTCTCCGAGCACCGTGGCCGCGTGGGGTGCCGCGGCCAAAATTAGAAAAAAATAAGTGTGTTAGTTATTTGCTAGATCACACAAATTTCTTTTTTTTTGGGGGGGGGTTACTTTTTCCTGGGCGCCGTCAACCCTAAAGGCCATGCATACATCATTTGAATACATTGCAAATAATAGCAGGGAGAGTGAAAAGATGCTGGGCCACTCAAATTTATTCTAATATCGTATACACGACACAAAATGCCAGATGACACTTTAGAGCAAATCTATCATCCAAGATCTGAGTTACCCAGTGCTACTTTCCAAAGGGTCAATTAGAGCACATAATTCACAATACCAAGGGGTGTGGAGCTCCCCAAAAAGAGTTGACCCACAACCCTATCCAAGAAATAGTGGGGAAACATTCGTGGAAACGTTTCCTAGCAAATTTTCTAAAAAAAAAAGACAAGATGACATAAGAAATATTTGCGGCATCTTTGAGTGTTGTAAGGAATAAAATCTGAGAAGATAGAATCCCTCCTTCCATTCCTCAGTTTGGATCTAATCAATTAGGGACACATAATATAACTCTCAGTTATAATCCTTTTCTCGGTCAACAGAGGCTATTTGCTTATAGGCCTTAATTGATATAACCAATATTTAAGGTACTTAGCGTATTTTAAGGAGGTATTCCAAGTAAAATAAAACGATAGAAGGGATAACCCCCTCTGTTCGGATTTATTTATCTGGGACACATTATTTAACGTTTAATTAACCCTTTCCCTGGTCAACGGATGATATAACCAACATTTTTTGGCATCTTTGCGTGTTGGTATCTTAGGAGACATTCCAAGTAAAATAGAACATGAGGAAGGGGATTCATCCCACCTTTCTATTTGAATCTACTTCGGTTGGGCCATATTTTTTAATCCTTTTCTTGGAGAATTCCTCCTTCTGTTTAGACTCAATCGATTTGAGACATATTATTTGGTTAAAGGGTTAACTCTTAGTTAACCCTTTCCCAGGTAAAAAAAAACATCCCTAAGTCTACCTGAGTACAATTTTATTAAGGCATCAAACAATCGATTTCTTAGAATTAAAACAAGAAAATTTTAAAATGTAGATGAGGTGGACAAGAATAGCTCACTATTTAAATTAAGTGTCAAATGTTGCCACTTTTAAAAATATAGAATGTATCCTAGAGTAATTTGCTTACAGTTGCCGAGACACCACAGCACTTAATGATACTAAAAGATCTTTTTGGTCTCCTAGAAAAAGAAAGATCCTACTCATCATTTCCCTAAGATCCAAAGTTCTAAAAATATCAAATTCCTTGTCTTTCTTTGTATTAGTGATTAAATGTGCAAAAATGTAGTTCGGCATAACCACGGATCACTATGAGAAGAGTCCACGTGATGAGCTTAAAAGTGCAGATTTTTTGGCAAAATGTAGAGGAAAAATTAGTTTTTTTAACTTAATATTTTTATGGACATATTTATGGAGCTTAAATGGCTTCTAAATTGCAAAAACAAAGTCGGTACACTGATACTTATAGAAGAGGCGTCTGATAACAGAAAGAACTGATAGCAGAGGCGTCTGATACCAGTTATAGCAGAAGAACTGATAGCAGAGGCGTATGATAGCAGAAGAACTGATAGCAGAGGCGTGAACTGATAGCAGAGGCGTATGATAGCAGAAGAACTGATAGCAGAGGCGTGAACTGATAGTAGAGACGTATGATAGGAGAAAAACTGATAGCGAGGCGTCTGATAGCAGAAGAACTGTTTTCAGAGGCGTAAACTGATATCAGAGGCGTCTGATAGCAGAAGAACTGACAGTAGAGACTTGTGATAGCAGAGGAACTGATAGCAGAGGCGTCTGATAACAGAGGAACTGTCAGTAGAGGCGTCTGATAGCAGAGGAACTGATAGCAAAGGAGTGAACTGATAGCAGAGGCGTCTGGTCCCTGCAAGAAGCATAGCAATTTTTCTATTTTAAATGTGAATTTCATAATTTTACCCTATATTTTCTAATTCTACCGCATTTATCTCCAAAAATCTTGCTTTCGGTTAGTAGCCCTATCCCCCTAACCATCCGCAGAATTTCGAGGAGGGGGATTAAATTAATTTCAGAAAAGGGTTAAGCCTCGTCAAACCATTGAAAAGATTTTGATAGCCATTACATCACCACAAACATAATATTTGAAATGACTTCTGGTTTCACAGGAGTATAGAATCAAACAGTTCGTGGTAAGTAGGCTACCTGGCTCAATGGTAACCGAAACTCTAGAAAACGGGTTTTTGATGCCAATAGATATATCAAAAGAATAAAATTTCAATGCTGATTTCAAATATATAACTTTCATCAAGTTTAGTGCTACCCATCAAAAGTTACGCGCCTAAGAAAATTTGGCTGAATTTAAACAAAGGGGGAAAGACCCCCTAAAAGTTATAGAACCTTAATGAAAATCACACCATCATATTCAACGTATCAGAGAACCTTACTGTAGAGGTTTTAAGCTCCTATCTACAAAAATGTGGAATTTTACATTTTTTGCCAGAAGAAAGATTAGGGATGCGTGTTTATTTGTTTGTTTGTTTGTTTGTTTGTTTTTTTTTCCCTAGGGGTGATCGTATCGACCCAGTGGTCCTAGAATATCGTGCGAGGGCTCATTGGAACGGAAATTAAAAGTTCTACTGCCCTTTTTAAGTGACCAAAAAAAATGTAGGGCAACTAGGCCCCCTCCCACGCTTTTTTTTTCCCAAAGTCACCCGATCAAAATTTTTAGATAGCCATTTTGTTCAGCATGTTCGAAAATATGATAAATATGTCTTTTAGGATGACTTAATCCTCCGAAGTACCCAGAGGGAGGGCTAAAAATTAAGAACTTTACCCAATGTTAACATATAGTATTGGTTATTCGGAAGTATACAGAAGTTTTCAGGAGGTTTTTTTCTGGAAGTGGGAGGGAAGGGTGGGTCAGGGGTTATGTTGGAGGATCTGTTCATGAAGGAAGTTTTCATGGGGGAAGGGAAATTGCCATGAAGGGGGCGCTGGACTTGCCAGCATTATTTATTGGTTATTGGGAAGTATACAACCATTTTCAGGAAGGATTTTTTCTGGAGGGGGGGGCTAGAGGAGGGGGTTACTCTGGAGAATAGATCCGTGGAGGATGTTTAGTTGGGGTAAGGGACAGTTCTCTGAAGGGGGCGCCGGATTTCCAAGCATTATGTAAAAAACGATCAGAAATTAAATAAAAAAAAACAAGTTTTTTCAACTGAAATGTAAGAAGGAATATTAGAACTTAAAACGAACAGAAATTATAACGTATGTGAGGGGGTTCTCCCCCAAGTCAATACCTCGCTCTTTACGCTACAGTTTTTTTTTAGTGCTTTCAAAAGAGCTATCTATTCTAATTAAACGGCCTTTGTGACTCAGTGGTTTGTGAATCAAATTTTGTTTTTAACTTTTAACGTAAAGAGCGTGGTATTGACTAAGGGGAGAACCCCTTCATATACGTAATAACATATACGTAATAAAAAAAACAATAAAAAAACAAGCGATACGGCTCAATAGTAATCGAAACTTTTAAAAACGGAATTTTGATGTCAATAAATGTATCAAAAGAATGTGTTTATAATGCTGATCCTAAATATATGAATTTTATTAAGTTTAGTATTACTCATCAAAGGCTACGAGCCTGAGAAAATTTACTTGATTTTTTAAAGAGGGGGGAAACATCCCCTACAAGTGAAAGAATTTTAATGAAAATCACACCGTCTGATTCAGCGTATCAGAAAACCCTATTACATAGGTTTCAAGCTCATATCTGCAAAAATCTACAACTCTGTATTTTTTGCCAGAAGAAAAATATACGAATATAGAAGTTAGTTACGTAAGTTAATTTGTAAAGACATCCATTTAGCAAAAGAAAAGTAAAATTTTTATGCAAATAAAAGCTGCATTAACTAAAAAACGATCATAAATTAAATAAAAAAACCAAGTTTTTTAAACTGAAAGTAAGGAGCGACATTAAAACTTAAAACGAACAGAAATTATTCCATATATGAAAGGGACTGTCCCCTCCTCAACGCCTTGCTCTTTACGCTAAAGTTTGACTCTGTCTCCCAGCTTTATTTTTTAAAACAATAAAAAACTTTAGCGTAAACAGCGAGGCGTTGAGGAGGGGACAGCCCCTTTCATATACGGAATAATTTATGTTCGTTTTAAGTTTTAATGTCGCTCCTTACTTTCAGTTTAAAAAACTTGTTTTTTTTTATTTATCTACAAAGGCTCATCTTGTTATGCCACAGTATATACCACGCACAGATTCTAGTAGACATCTGTTGCAAAAATTGCAAATCTGACACTGAACTATTTTACAACGAAAGACAGCCCAATCATCTAAAAAAAAATAAATAAATAAACAAACAAGCTATTCTTATTCCTATATCTGTCCTTGTTGGTTTTCTTAAGGGTTTATGGACCTCATAACATTTGGCTAAGTTTTCCGATGTTAAATGTATTTAGTATATCTAAGAAAACCACGCCAAATAAAACCGGGCAGTTTTATGATAGATTTATATTAATTACTTTCTGCTATAATTTGGCAGACTTAAATATTTTTTTAGGCACTCTCTCAAATTACAATGAAATCAATTTTCAGGCCATTTTCTCAAATATAGAATTTCTTATATAGGAAATAGTTTGGAAAATGCAAGGAATCTATTTATTTGAGTGTAATGAAAGTGAAGCCAAGGACTAAATAATTTTGAGGACAACAGTTTTTATCATTTTACTTTTTTCATTTTCGTTTAGCTTTTTCTTTATTTTTTTTCCTTCTACTTCGTATAGCAAAAACAAACATTCATTAATTTTAATTGTAGAATATACCTTTAATTGCAAGAAAACAATCTTAAACTTGTCATTAAATATATAATAAAATGAATAAATATATGATAATATATGTAATTGTCATTAAATATATGATAAATAACTATACAATGAGATGATTGTTTCCCGTCTCTTCTCATTTTCAGCTGTGGATAAAGTCCCGTCAAAGCTGGCGATATAATGTCAATAAATTCCGTCAAAGTCGTCCTGCATAAAGCTGGCGCAGTGCCTTATCTTATTTGCCGAATATCGGTAATAAGAGTAGTAAGGCCATAGGGAATATGAAATCCACATTGAATTACACATGAATATGCGTGTAGTTTAACCGGTATATTGGCT
>NC_142807.1:4279886-4329695 GCF_049724085.1 Artemia sp. Qi Xiang Cuo
TGTTAACATTGGGTAAAGTTCATAACTTTTAGCCCTCCCTCTGGGAACTTCGGGGGATTAAGTCACCCTAAAAGACATATTTATCATATTTTCGACCATGATGAACAAAATGGCTATTTCAAAATTTTGATCGGGTGACTTTGGGAAAAAATAAGCGTGGGAGGGGGCCTAGTTGCCCTCCATTTTTTTTTGGTCACTTAAAAAGGGAACTAGAAATTTCTATTGTCGTTCCAATGAGCTCTCTCCAGATATTCTAGGACCACTGGGTCTAGACGATCACCCCTGGGAAAAAAAAAAAACAAAAAACAAATAAAAAAGCAACCGTGGTGCTTCTTATGGTAAAAAATTTAAAATTACAGATGTCTGTTCATAGGAGCTTGAAACCTCTACAGTAGGGTTCTATGATACGCTGAATATGATGGTGTGATTTTCATTAAGGTTCTATATTTTTTAGGGGGTCTTTCCCCCTTTTTTTGAAAATCAGCCAAATTTTCTCAGGCGCGTAACTTTTGATGGGTAGCACTAAACTTGATGAAAGTTATATATTTGAGATCAGCATTGAAATCTGATTCTTTTGATATATCTATTGGTATCAAAAACCCGTTTTCTAGAGTTTCGGTTACTATTGAGCCGGGTCGCTCCTTACTTACAGTTCGTTACCACGAACTTTTTGATAAGTTTTAGAAATCGTTTTTTTTTTTTTTTTGGCAATTTAATATAATGTCAATATCTTTGAGTCCTATCATTTTCCTCAAATGTAGCCCCTTTTTGCTGAAGAAGAAAAGATCTGCTTAAAGCGATATGGTATGTTAAAATGATATTACGAACATCAGCGTCGGCTGACCGTCACGAAGACAAAGGGCCCATTAGTAAATTTTCTCAGGGAACTAGCCATCGCTGAGAACTGTCATGAATGTGAGGTTTGACGGCAACATTTAACTGAAAAGCCTCCCTTTTGTCAGAAAGCTTGTCAACCAAAGCGGGAGACACTGCAGGGAACTCACAAAGCGGTGAAATTGCTAAATGATAATTCCTTTTGGCTGATTTTTAACGTTTTCCCAGCAGGTATGGTGGAGCATTTTTAGAGACTGACCATTACTAAACTTTAAAGAAAAAATTCTGTTCCAGTTCCTCGAAAAAACAGAATTTACAATTTTGATGATGTAAGACTGAATTTGATGACTGTTTTGATGATGTAAAACTGAATATCTCTATCTCCGGCATAGAACGCTAGAAATTAAACGTTTTTTTAAGATTTTCGGGAGAGTAGCATTCAGCTCTTAGTTTTCTTTCATTTATTCGGATCGCTTATTCAGGCTCTGCAAGTTATGACAAGATTGTCCGATCAATTCTAAATAGTTTGGCCACAAAATCTAAAGTTTCTAATGAACTGGATAGAGTGATCCTTTAATATATCGTATCACCTTAAAATGTGCGCAAATTCTCAAAAAAAAAATCGAACACGTGCAAACTATCAAAATTTGAATACGACTACCCCTGACTCAGCAGCCCTGCTTGTTATTTTTGGAAAGTGTTATTGACAGTTCATTCTGCAGGAAGTACATTCTTGACTTTCGCCTAGTGAAAGTACAAATACTAACATTTTTTCTTCGAATTTTTAATCGTCTATGACTTTTCTGTGAAGTAATGAAATTGTTTCTGTCACGCCTAAAGATCGTATCTGACAGTTCCAAACTTCTGAGATAATTGCCAAAACCGTTTGCTAAGCAGATCTTAAAGGGGGATTAGCAGGGCAATGTATCTTCGATGATACTTTGATCTTTCTGATCTACATTTTCTGGGTGATCCCTCCTTTGAGAACAGCTTAGCATGCGGTTTTTGGCACTTATTTTGGGGAATTTTGAAATATAAAATACGAGGGCGTATGGAGCCCCCTCCCCCCAAAAAGTAAAATAAAGTGTCTGACTCGTAAAAAAGTAAGAAAAATGCATATAGCCTTAACAGATTTTTGATGCGTTTTGTAATTGTTTTTTGTAGCTTCATAACAGATTAACAAATACCATACAAGGATAGGATAGTCAATAAAGCTCATCTGTCGGCTGAATCGCGTCAAACATCCTCTCTTTTTCCAAAAACTTCCCTTTTCTTCTCTTAAAACTTTAACTATAACATTTCTTAGTCTAATAAAGTGATTTCCTTTTAACCGAGACCAATTAATGCTTCTGTAATTACCACACTCACTCTTATCACAAAAAAGGTTTAATTAAAAAAAAGGTTTAAAAAGCTTTAATTAGGCTTCTTAAAAAAGGTTTAATTAAGCTTTTCCAAAAATCCCAAGGTACTTCCCCCTTTTCAAAAAATTACAATCTTCTGTGTTTCTTATTTTTCAACCACCATATTTCAATACTCATTTACTACACTATCAGGACTTGAGCTCTTATTATTTTTCCATCGTTTAGTACTGTATCTAACTCTCCTTGACAAAATGAATCTTCCCCTCCTTCCAGTTTGTCAAAACAAATTTTATTCTTTTCTCAATCATTTTCAACGACTTTAAAATGGTTTTACATATTCTAGAAAAAAAAACTCTGCCCATCTCTCTTTAATACAGTCCTTATAGGTAAATGAGGCCCCATTCCTATGTTTAATTAAATAAAAGAAATGTTTTTTTTTCACTGAAAGTAAGCAGCAGCATTAAAACTCAAAATGGACAGAAACTATTTCGTATAAGAAGGGTTACCCTTCCTCCTCAATACCTCGCTCTTCACGCTAATTTTTTTTAGTACTTGGCTCATAACCTTCCATAAGACCTTACGTTAACGTACCCGTAAGTCAAAACGCAACGCTAGATCTCTGACGGAAGAAGTTCAAAATATTTCAACTTCTTACTTTTACGTTTGAGCAAAATGGAACTTGGATGAAAAAAATATTTGAGTTTCTAGAAGCTAGAAACTATTATATAGCTCAAAGAACCCTGTTTTCAAGGACAGACAATTTATAACAAATTCTTTGGAAAGTCCGGGCTAAGTTTTTCATCAGCAGCAAAGAATGTAGTAAGTATAGACTGTCTTGATGTGTAGGCCTAGGCTGGGATAGGCTATGCTTTGATAAGTATTACTAATTTTTAAATTCTATTTGGGCCTGAGGTTAAAATAAAACCTGCTGTGGTACAGTTAATCATTTAAAACGATATTTAGCAGATTATTTTTGTAAGTTAACTCAGGATTTAAAATGTTCTTTATGAGGTTGAAAAATGTTCTAAGTGACACTCAACTTTGATAAACAAATGGGAATACAGTACAGTCTCTTGAGTATTTATGCAGTCGAAGTATTGTAGTAGATAAGAAATGATATTAATTCAGTTAGTACCCTATAACAAATGTTTTATAATTGGGTTTAGGCACAGTACTTGTTTCAACTTGTTTCAATAAATTTGATTTAAGGCACAGTAAATTTTACTTCTTTTCTAAGCTATCCTTGACTTCCTATGGTCCAGAAAATTCTTTTTTTGTTCCTCCATAGAATTAATCAGCTATGGAGTTCTTGCTATTGAGGAGAAAAATGAACTAAATTTCCTCAATACTTTCTACGAATCAGCTGCAATAAAAATTGGGCTATAAAATGAGTATGTTTAAAGTTTAAAAATAGAAAAAATTAGTAATAATTGTTGTTTTTTCTAGTTAATGAGCTTATGAAAAGATGGGGGAACTTGCGAGACCGCTATGTCCACCTGAAGAAAAAAGGGAGATCTCCAAGTGGATCTGGTGCTAGTGTAAGCTTAAAGCCAGAAGAACAAAAGCTTGTACAAAGAATGAACTTCCTTTCTGAACATATAATTGCAAAGAACAGTAAGACAACAGGGAACACTGTTCAAGATCAGCATATATCAGGGGAAATTTATTCGGAGTGTGCAGGGGGTGTCTCTAGTCAGAAACCCTTGGACTATACAACATGTATTTTCGCCAAATCTCTGATCAAGATGTTTCACATGCTGCAGGTAGCAGGCAACAATGCAACTATGATGAGGTGAATGATGCTGATTGTATTACCCCTAGTGAAGAAATTATCATCAACAATCAAAGAGATATCCAAAGTTCCCAAGCTTCTAGTAGGCAACAAATATATGCATCAACAAGCCAAAATCAAACTCATAATAGAACAAAGACTGGGTCCAGAGATCAAACAGACCTGAAAGAAGCTCTTGCTGAATATCTTAAACAGCGAGAAATTGAAAAAAAAAATTATATAAACCCAGTGATGACCAGCATGATCCAGAGTGGTACTTTCTACAATCACTGCTACCTCATCTGAATAAAGTACCAGATGACTCAAAGTTACAGTGGCAGATGGGGATCATGAAGGCAATTAAAAAATTAATTTAGTCATTCAGTGTATGTTTAGTTTTATAGACAAAATTAATAAAGCTTTTTCTTTTTTCTTTTTAATGTAATCAATAAATTATATGAAAAAAATGGCTAGTAGGTCTAAAAAAACAAATATTCCAGCAATATAAATCATTAACAATAATATCACTAGTACCAGAGTAAAAACATGATATGAGAAAATAGTTTTGACATTTCTATGGCTTTGTTTTGAAATGTAGTAAATGCTTTCAAATTTTCTTTGGAAAAAATAATCTAATAGCTATAATTAGGTATGTTAATTCTATGGGAGATGGTAAAAAAACAAGGTAAATAGACGTTTTTTAACATAAAGTTATTAAAAATGTGTAAAAAGACATGCCTGCCATGAAACTGTAACTAAAGAGAAAACAGTCAAAAATTTAGAAACTGCTATGCAGTGCCCTTTCCCTTTGCCAGTGTTCACTTCCAGAAGTTTAACGTTGGATTGGGATAACTACAGGGATGACTAAAGAGAGAACTACAGCCCATAGTAACCAAAAGTTTAAAAAACATATTTAGAAAAAAACTACCTAGTGAAAAAAAAAATTCCATCTGACACAGATTCTGGTAACTATTATTTTGGTTCGTCTTAAAAGTAAAAGTTAATTGCGAAAAGAAATCTATGGTGATTTAAAAGAAAAGTCTGAAACCCCTCTAAAATGGCGTCAGATCAAAATGAAAAGTGTACTGTTGGAATCAGTACAGTCGAAAACCTAGAATAAAGAAATTACAGCCCCCCTCCTTGAACAACAAGGAAAACCACGTTTTTACATGGGTAGCACTGAAAATTAACGTTGCAGTGTAAAGGGAAGATTTTTGATGTGAAGGAATATAAACGTAAGACCCGTAACATGAAACGTAACAACCCTAGGACTAAACGTAACGTAAAGTGTTACATTTTCAATGTGAAGGAACCTGTAAGGTGAAATTCGTAAGGTGTCGTAAGGTAAAATTCCATTTTTTTAGAGTTTTGATTACTATTTGCAATGAACACTATAATTTTCTACCACAAACTATTTGGTATGATTCATTCTAAGATTGACGGTCAGGTTGTAGTATTTCCATACTCATAGGCAAATTTGGCACTGTTCTATTAACCGGGCTCTTTTATATAGTTCTAGTTTAGTTAATGCTAATTAAATAAAATAAAATAGGATTAATATATAATAGTTTAGAAAAAAATGTGGGCTATATATTTGCACATTAGGGGGGTGGGGGGCTAAGCATACCATATTTTAAATACGTAACCTAACCTAGGTACCTTCCCCCCTCCCTGAACCCCAAAAAACAACAATTTAAATACAGTTCGTGCTTTTTTTTATATCCCAGAAGGCATTGTAAATCTGTTTTCATCACCCATCTCGATCTATTTCGTGACTGCTATGCATTGCCGTATTCAAAAGAGCCCGGTTAATAGAAAAGCACCGCAAACTTACTATAACAATCTAATTGTTATTGACAATCGTACAACGAGATAAAAAAAAACTACCAAGAATTTAGTTAGAGGATATAAGAGCGGGTCAGGGGAGGAGAAGATCGGGTGTCAAATTCGTCAAAGCAAGCAGTTTCTGTGGCAAAACTCTTTAGAATTAATTGAGAAATCTTGCCATGACTTGCAGAGCGTGGATAGAACATTCGAATGAATGAAAAACATGTAAACGCTGACTACTACTTTCCCGAAAATCTTTGAAAAAAATATTTTATTTCTTGCGTTCTATGCTGCAGATAGAGATATTCAGTTTTAAGGAATCTTGCATCATCAAAAAGAGTGAATTTCGTCTTTTAGATGAAACAGAGCAGAATTTTCTCTTTAAAGTTTAGTAGCCTAATGGTCAGTCTTACTTGCTGGGAAAACGCCAAAAATCAGCTCAAAGGATTTATAATTTAGCAATTTGACCGCTTTTAGAGTTCCATGTAGTGTCTCCCACTCTAGATGACCATCTTATGACAAAAGGGAGGCATTTCAGTCAAATTTCACCGCAAAACCGCACATTCTTGACATTCTGACTTTTAGCCGCATCCAATCATTCGTTTATGCTGTTTTACTTATATAAAGCCGGGGGAGGGGGAATTCGATGTATTGCACTGTCATCGGAAGTGCATATAGTGATACAATTTGAAGTATTGGAAGTGGTCGAAAAATGGGTCACAAATTTAACAAGCTTAAGCGACCAAAAGTCGGTAAGTTGAGGAAAACCATTTAAAAACGAGTTAAATTAAGAAAATGGACATAGATTTTGCAGAGTACGAAAAAAATGGGTACTTGTTAAACATCCCGACCCCACTTAAGAATTTTGATCTGTATGATCTGAGAAAAACCGGTTTGTCTGCCTACAGCAGGTTGTAATTAGAGTAATCCCATTGAGAAAAACCTAAGATGCAGGCATATTTTTTATTAAATATTTAATATATAGAGGTAATTAGGTAAGGTATTAAACATAATGCGTTCTATACGGCCTGCTTTCCATAATTTTCTTCTGTACTTTCCATAATGTTGTTTCTAAAGTATTATATTTTATCATATTTTAGTACATTTCATTAGGACCAATCTAACTTCACTCCTTATGTGGGGTCGGGATATTTAACAAGTACCAAAAATTGTTTTCGTTGGCTAAAAGTAGTTTCTCGAGACAGTAAATGCATTTCTGAGAGTAAGAACACAGAGAAACTAGAAGCTTATTTAAATGATGTAACCCCAAAAAGATTTTTATTCTTTTTACTTAATGAAAATTTTGTGGAAAAAAATCAGGTTTTGGGTAATATACGTTCATCGTGCGAAACAAAGTACTTTGATATAAGGTCACAGCTTAACAAGGTTTAAAACAATCAGTTTTCGAAAGGCAGGAGCTTGCGACGATACGTCACAAAAATAAATCAATGGAAGTTAACGCGACACACTTCTTAAACACGAATCAATGCGTGTTAAGTATATTTAGTATACAAGTATATCCTTAAGTGTCGTTGATGATAATAGGTACTTTGGTATAAGCTGCAACCCACGCGAGAAGTCAAGTTTGGTTAATGCTAATGAAATAAAACAAAATAGGATGAAAATATAATAGTTTAGAAGCAAATTTGGGCTATATATTTGCACATTAGGGGGGGGGGGGAGGGTAAAACATAGTCTATATTAAATACGTAACCTAACCTAGGTACCTTTTCCCCCCTAAACCCCGAAAACAATTGTTTAAATATTGTAAACACAATGACAAACCACGGTTTGCGACCCCTTTCTCTATTGACAGATACCCGTTTGAATAGTTTTCTTTATCATTTCCCCATAGCCTACAGTATACCGTGTGGGTTGTAGCTAATAACAAAGTACCATGAAATATCTCCCTGAAAGATTACGATAGAAATGAAATCTGCTCAACGTCCTATTAGCAGGCTCCCTATTGCGCGGTCATGAGAAGCGTTATGTATGGAATGCTCAGCACTTTGGGCGAATTTCTACGACCATCAAAACTGTTTACGCGGCTTCTCTCACCAGGGATTTTAGAATCCAGGATTTTAGAGGGGCGCAAAATCGGTTGATCTGATAAAAAAAATTTAACGGGGGCGCAAAATAGGTTGATCCGATAAACTTGCGTTAGGAGCAACTTTAATTACGCAAACTTGAGTTAATTAAGTAAATTACACTACTTTAGACTATGCTAGGGGGAGCGCGCGCCCCCCTCGCCCCGTGGATCCGTCACTGTCTCTCACTCTGTACTGGTTTCTTCAATATTAGCATGAGATGAACAGTTTCGTGAAAGTAAAAGTACAATCATGAAAGAAAATGATCATGGCTCGGGTGAATGACCTACATCAAGGAGTGGTATGCAGGTGTCTTCCATTTAAAGAAACTTCTGCAAAATTTTGGACAAATTCCTAAATTTAAATATTCCCAGTACTTGCGGTAATAGAAGCTCAACTTACATCGTCTCAGGCAAGCAGTTTAAACGAGCAGTAAAAAAGCAGTTCAATGATGAAAGTTGCTCCAGGTTCACACAGAAAATTATTCCTCTGATGGGCAATTTTCTTGAACCGTGGTAGTGAGCAATTTTAATTACCCTTATGTTCACATGGGATTGTCTCTTCTGTGACTGTTGCTGTTATTTAGGAGAAATCTAAACAACAATTTACACGGTGATTGTTGTTGCATGCAAAAATATCACAAAAAGCAGCCTTGTTGCACGCTATATTCGTATTTTTTTAACTCAACAGATTGTGGTCAGAGGAACAGCTGAGCTGCAATCTAGTAAAGGGAAACCACAACCCATAGTAACCGAAAGTTTTAAAGCACATTTTGAAAAAAAAAACTTTAAAGAAAAAAAAAAAAAAAAAAAAAAAAATTGAAAAAAAAAACAAAATTCCTCGTTTAAAGGTAACTCAGGAATAATAGCTATTATATAGGTGATCTTAATAGTGAGTCTATTTTCTTTGGAACCACTATGGTCGAAAACACTTAGCTGAAGATTTTGAGTCACTCAACTTGAAAAACAAGGAAAATCGCCTTTTGCATGGCAGCGGCGATGTGTTGCAAATTTTTTTCGCCCGGGGTAGATGGCTACCGCAAGACTGTAGAGATGTTTAATCACTCGTTTCAATTAATTAATTCTTAATCATATCTGTGTTTTTTTTTGCAAATTAGTCTTGATAACGCCATCGACAAATGCCTTATGGCACTAGGAAAGGCAGTTTTTGGTACCATTTTTTTTTTTTTTTAGATGAAAGGCTGGGAAGCACAGCAAGGGTGTGATTATAATCCCCGGTGTCTAAAACCTTGGTAATTGTTAAGAATCCGATAAACACGCGAGAAGTGAAGTTTCGTTAATGCTAATGAAATAAAATAGGATAAAAATATAATAGTTCAGAAACAAATTTGGGCTGTATATTTGAACATTGGGCGGGGGGTAAAGCATAGCATATAATAAATACGTAACCAAACCGAACCAAACTTAGGTACCTTTTATTCCCCCTAAACCCCCAAAAAACTAAAGTTTAAATATACTTACCGGAGTGAGAAAACCTTTGTTTATACAGCGTCTCATATAAGTATCGGGTAATGACTATCTGATTTTCGCAGTACAATTCTCAGTGTTAATCGGATTCTTAACAAGTACCATAACCCTTAACAGAAGGATTATAACCTTCCCCCTCTTTTATATTCTCTCCCCAGGCCCCCCAAAACTAAAAAACGAGCTTTAAAAAACTGCCTCATAAAAAAGTGCTTTTACTCGAATTCAATTTTTTTTTCTCCGGCACTAGCGGGGCACTGGAACATCATATTGGGTCAAAATGGGTAATTAGGCGCAGTGGCGCAAATTCACGGAAGTTAGGGAGAGGGAGAAATTTATTTCTAAAGTTTTGGAGAGGATGTAGTTTTTTCAATGAAAATACCTTAATGAAAATACCATAAAAGGTACTTTACAAAATCTAGGGGAGAATCTTCGGGGGAATTTTCATCGTTTTCCTGATTGTATTATTCAAAGGCTATTACAAAGAGAAAGGAGGAATTACTATTCATTGGCTTATTTTCTGGCACATTTTCGTAAGCCAATTACATTCTTTATTGCTATGTCAAATTTTGAGCGAATAAGGAGAACAGAAAGCCTCATTGGTTCTTTTGTGTGAAATTTTAAGTCAGTAAAACAACGAAAAGTTGTTTAAAACATTTCCTAAACATTTTCTAAAAGTTAACATTCCGAATAGTCACAACATTTCTTAAAAATGAACTCCCTATTTCACTGTAGTTATTAATATTTGAATCTAGTTTTACTCTATCTGTTATAAGATTTGTTGGTTTTGCACTTTTATGTTTGTAGACAGGGAATTTTTTGTTGTTTTATAGTTTTTGAAAGCTGCTTTAGAAATAAAATGTCGCTTCTTACTTTATAAATAATTTTAAATCATTTTTATTATGAAAAATACCTTTTTTATTGAGTAAAAAGTCAATTAAATTCTTGATTATCTGCCTTATTTTCACCACACAACCCTCCAACAACACCACTTCCCACAACTATCACACATCCTCACGTTCAATAGGCTAATGTACTGTAGGTGATTAAAAAAAAAAAAAAAAAAAAAAAAAAAAAAAAAAAAAAAGCGCGTGGCAATTCTGCCCAAGGCTGTCTCAAAATCCAAAAATAACAGGATATTAAAAAAAAACAACAACAGATTGATCACTGGGTTCTCGGCATAAGTATTGAATGAGCTTCGGACTGAACGACACTTACATATTGTAATTTGCTTCACAACACTCGGATTCCAATTTCAACCTTATATTTGTAATTGTCGACTTAGAAAATCATTAAAGCCTTGACTTTTAGAGAAAATAATAACTTTTTATGAAATATATAGGCTACTTATTCGGTTTAACGGCGTTTCTGTTTTCGCAATTAATATCATAATATTTAGTCTCGCTGTCAACAAGCTCACACAATCTTGAACACAAACTGTGTTGAACCTAAGACAGTGTGAAGTGTTGCCCAATCTTTAGACATTTGTGTAGTCTGTCCTTTTTTTAAATTAATTAAAAAAGGCAAACTTTTTCTTACGAAAGTAAACAGCTAAGTTGAAACTAACGACGAACAAAATTGTTGCTTCGCAGATTACGCAAAACGGTACTTGTGCATTATTCGGTACACAGTCGATAATGTGAATCTACAGATAAGACAATAACCAGTTTCTTCGTTAGTTTATTTCAGCTTAGCGTGAGACAAAGACAAGTGACAGAATAGATGGGAAATATATCATTTGGGCTATTTATTTGCACATTAGAGGGATAGGGGTAAAGTATTTGGTCAGTTTGAAGTTAGAAAACAATTCTTACTTCATAGCATGCAGAATAATGCAGACTAATGCTGCAAACCCGCTATACTTCCCCCCCCCCCTTAATGCGCAAATATTTAGACCAAAACAGTTTCTAACGTATTATATTTCCATCATGTTTTGGTATTTTTCATTAGGATTAACCAAACTTCATTTTTGGAATGTGTACCGAATAATGCAGAAGTACCAAATTAAATATATGTTAGGGGGTTTGACCCCCCCCCCCTGAAACGTTTGTCGGACTCCTAAACACGTAACAAAAATGAATATAAATAAATTTGTAATGTCTTTTTTAAAAAAAATTTGTACCCCCCCCCCCGAAAAAATCCTTTTGTACTCCCTCCCCCTGAAGAGATCCTGGATACAGCCCTGGTTAATCATAATGAAATATACCAGAATCTGATGAAAATATAACACTTTAGTAACAAAATCATGGAAACTACCACAGAAAATTATGGAAAGCAGAACGCATAATATTTTAAATACCTAATTATATTAAGTACATAACCTAACCAACTCTATATATTAAATAATTAATTTAAGTGTACCTTTATAGTAGTTTTTTTTTTTTTCACTAAGGCTGAGCTAATTATCTCCGAATGTAGACAGAGAAACCGGTTTTAAACAGATCAAACTTCTTAGTGTAGTCGGGATAACAAGCAAGTACCATATACATATATATTTATATATATATATATATATATATATATATATATATATATATATATATATATATATATATATATATATATATATATATATATATATATATATATATATATATAATAAATATATATATATATATATATATATATATATATATATATATATATATATATATATATATTATATATATATATATATATACATACATGTGTAAGCCCTCCTCCCTTGCGTACGTCCCTGAGGTGGGGGAACACATATTTTATCCAATATACATATTTCCTATTACTCAAACGAACTTCTTTTTTAGCACACGGTTTATATAATTATATATAATTTGGTTTATATATATTAACACGGTTTATATATATAATTATATAATTTGAATTGGTTACAGTCATCAAATTTATTCTGTAGCATTACCACTCTTTTTCCTTCAGTAAAGTATCTACTTGTGAATCAGTGATCCATGGTAGGTTTGTGCATTCCCACGAGACTTTACCAAAATATTTCTTTTTTGTTATTTGACAAAAATTCTCATAGCCTGCAAATTAGTTTCTTAAAATGCAAATAAAATGTCCCACCGCAAAGAGAATAGGTTTGAAACAGGAAATAGACAAAACCAAAAATTGGTAGTGTTTATACCTGACTAATTGATGAATTCAGCTGTCTACACCAACAAGCTTTTATCATGGTGGCAGCAGTAGCTGCAACCTAGTAAGAAGTAAACGGTACTTCTTTAGTATCCAGTAAACACGCGACAAGTGAAGTTTTCTTGATGCTAATGAAATTAAAACAAAATAGGATGAAAATATAATAGTTCAAAAACAAATTTGGGCTATATTATTTAATAATGATTAATAACTTAATAATGGGTAATAATGTTTAATAATCTTTTATGTTTAATAATTTTTCACCCCAAAATGGGGTAAAAATTTTTCAAAATTATCATAAGGGGCAATGAAATATATAAGAAATATATAAGATGAAAGATGCTAAAAAGAGATATAACAGAGAATTTTTGGGGTAATGATTAAAAAAGTTCCCCGACGCTGCTTTAAGTCTACGTGATTGACGAAAGGGGCCATGGTTTAGGCCCTACTGCTTCCTAACTTATATTTTCCCCTATACCCATTTTAAAAACTAGACCTTACAACATTCAGCTTAGAAATAAGTTTTGCCGACATAATTTTATGCAAAAAAATAACTTACCAAGTAGACTGCAAGGGGTCTTTCATGAGTACGTAAGTACCTTTTCTGCAATTCTGTTTGGTTTAAGGCATGTCTGATATGCAAAGCCGAGGCATCAAAAACACCATAGCGATGATCAGAGCTTAGACTATTGCCATTTTCAGATCTTCCAGAAGAGTTTCTAATTCCAAGAGCATCTGCATCAATACTACTCTTGCCTCCAGCACGTATTTGCTCATTCACATAATATGAGCGTGGCACATTTAGTGCCGATCTTATAACAACAGCACTACCATCCAGGTGACCTGGTCCGATTTTCGGCACATGTGATGTACAGTACACTTCCTTGTCATCAATATCATTTTGATTGTTGCAATATGATTTAAGGGTAAGCTTAGATCCACAAAGAGCACACTTGAAACAACCTTGATGAAAGAACGTGCAGTCCTTAAGAGGCCCAATGCGGTCAACCGGATAAACAGTGTTCGCACATCTAAAGCAGTGATTCTCGTAAAAGTTCGACTGCATGTTTGAAACGGCCGGCATCCCTTTGTGTTTGATATCCTTACGACATGTCGGCTTACCTTTTCGTTCCTATAATGATGAATATGTCAGTAAGAACATAGAACGAATAGTTATAGGAACTATCATGATCAAGTAAAAAAGTTTGTCTAGAGTTAGTTTTTAAGTTGAAACCGCCAACTTAAAGTTAAACTTAAATTTGCCCTTAAGTTAATTTTTGGTTAAATTTAAATCAGCCCAATACAGTCAGCCGGATAAAAAGTATTTAGTCATCTAAAACATTAGTTCGTAAAAGTTTGACTATATATCTGAAGCGATCGGCATCCCTTTTTGTTTGAAATCCTAAAGAAATATTGGTTTAACTTTTCTTTTTATGATGATCAAAGTATCAATACGAAAATAAGACAAAAGGTACAGAAGCAGACATAATGGATTAATAACGTTTGTACAAAGACCGTTTCTAAGATCAGTAGTAGGCAAGACCGTATTCAGGGGCGGGGTGGGGGTTTTGACCCCTCCCCCATGTTTGTCCGATTCATAAAAACGTAATAAAAAATGCATATAAACATATTTTTGATACGTTTTTAAAGCCTTTGTAACCCCTCCCCCCACCAAAAAAAAACCGTCTCGAACAAAAATCCCGGGTACGGCCCTGGTAGTAGCTTATGTTAGAGAACTACTATTAAGAAAGAAGGTGAGGCTAATAGTTGGTTCGGTGTAAAATCAGGAGTTTAGCAGGGTTACATTTTAAGTTATTTTCTAGAATTCCGTCCTAAAGAACTACTATTAAGAAAGAAGGTGAGGTTAATAGTTGGTTCGGTGTAAAATCAGGAGTTTATCAGGGTTATATTCTAAATTATTTTCTAGAATTCCGTCCTAAAGAACCTGAGAGGCTATGGAGGGGGGGGGACATAGCATTAAACAGGAATGCAAAATACTTCTATACGCAGCATCATTAATGAGGATGCTGGATATAAAGAATATTTAAAAAGTGGAATAGCTAGACCACAGGACTTTTTTTTCACAGTTGAAAAAGGTTGGAAGAATAGGAAAAGAAGGTATATTTGTGGCTTGGGTTTAAACATCGGGTTTTTAAAATGGAGGCTCAAAACCAAAGGTTAAAAGGTTTCTGACCATGGTAATTCCATTTAGAGAGGTTTCTTGCAAAGCTAAATCGGGGGGGGGGCAAGTTTGAACCTCTCCCCCCGCCAAAATTTTTTGTCTTATTCGTAAAAACGTAACAAGCATGCATATAAATAAAATGTAATACTTTTTAAAGTTTTTTGAACCCCCCTCTTTAAACAAAAATCCTGGCTAGGGGCTTTGTTTCAAGCCTTTTTTAAATGAAAAAAAAAATGTTGCATACATTGCAACACCACTTATTTGGACTGATTAGGTTCTTCATATACCTTATGTTATGGTGATATTGATTGCATTCGTTATTATTGTCATGTTCAAATGATAATATTTTCGGTGCACTAGAATTATGCTGGTGTATATTTGAAAAAAAAAACGCCGCAGGGCCATGTTCACAAGAAAACAAACGGAAATAAAGAAAAAAACACACAAAACAATTAAAAAAAAACAACAGAAAATAAAATAAGTAATTCAAACAGGAAAAAACAGCATACAAAACAATTAAAGGAAAAAAAAAGAACACCAATGTAAACATAATCATCACTGAAAACCCTCTCAGTGGGTGATGCCCACACAAATAAACCGCGTCAACCTCTTAATAAGTAAAAAACATCCATTCCCCAACATTTTACCACCCGTAGCTCCCCCCCCCCCTATCCACTCCACCTACTTCATTTCTCGAATTTTCTATTTTGTTTTAAAGGTTGTGATTCATTATGGCTAAGTAAAAATATTAAAAATACTTCCTGTAAATAAGTGTTCACAACAACTAGTCCGTTTTACACACGGCTATTTTTCCGCCATATGGTAGCACGGGAGCTAATTTCAACGGGCCGACAGTCAAAGAACTCTACTTTGAGTAGTTATAAGGTATGATGAAAGCTCAGTCAGAAATTATTTCAGAATAATAAAAAAATATAATATGATACAATTTTCCGAACTTGATGATCCTATATATATATATATATATATATATATATATATATATATATATATATATATATATATATATATATATATATTATCCTTGCTCCTCCAGAAGTTTCCTGTTCACATATGTTGCAGAATTGGGAAAACCCACTTCTTCAAGAACAAATTGATGGTGCATGAATAAGGGGGAGGGGTAGATTCCAACCACCAGTCTTGAAAAGAAAAAACCAAACGGCGACGCAATAAATACTAGATGTCCCTATTATTGCATCGTTATCAATTTATTGCTCAAATCCTCTTCTATGCAGTGTACAAAGAAGTTTATCTAAGGTGGGCCTGAAGCCTAAGTGTGTGTGTGGGGGGGGGGCAGGATGAATTGTAAATTTATCAAATCTCCTTCTGAAAGCAGATGGAATATGTGATAAATATACTCAAGGCCGTATTCGGGGGGAGGGGGCTAGGGGTTCTGACCACCAAAAATTTCTGCCGGCTCGTAAAAACGTAACAAAATGCATATAAACACATTTTAATGCGTTTTTTAATTTTTTGTAACTCCCCCTCCAAAAAAAAAAAAATCATAGCCACTACCCTGACTTTAGGAGTACATATGCAAAATAAACAGTAAACATATTGTACATTTTGAGGGATGGGACTGGAGGACCACCCGCCACTCTTTTCTAAGTGATTGCGCCTTTCTTTAAAGCCCACAGAAGACCTTAGAACATATATAATATCCTATTGGTTAGGGTATGTGTGTTCCATGACTATCTGAGGCATCTACGATGTAGGCTATTTGGATTCGCAAATTCCTCAAGCTCATAAGGGATTCAACGGATGTTACAACTTTCCAGATAAGGTGTCAGTCAGCATACGAGCCATTTCTAAGGCTTTGTAATGCCTAAAATGGAAGCTGATGTACAGCATTCAGAGGAATATCAATGACTCATTGTAACCATAAATGTTGCAGGATCGGTTCCTCATGTCAAGATTATTCAACTAGATTTGGGTTTCATTGTTTTTGAATTAGATGACGAAGGTGGTAGTTTTTAAGGTTTATTATTCTATAATTTTGTTATTGGATTTAGAGGAGTAACCAAAGTAATCTGAATATTCTTTTTGGTACTTATTAAGGATCCAGAAAACACGCAAGAAGTGAAGTTCCGTTAACGCTAATGAAATTAAAACAAAATAGTATGAAAATATAATAGTTTATGAACAAATTTGGGCTATATATTTGCACATTAGGGGGGGGAGGGGATAAAGCATAGCTTATATTAAATATGTAACCTAACCTAGGTATCTTTTGTTGCCCCTTCAACCCAAAAAAAACTAAAGTTTAAACATTTTTCACGGAGTGAGCAATACCTCACAAGGCAGCGGAAACCTGTTTTTCATTAGCTTCTAGATGCGATTCTTCTCGTGTTTTCTGAATTCTTAATAAGTACCTTCTTTTTTAAAAGGTTTTTTTTCATTAGTGAAGCAGCTATTAAAACCGAGGGAGGGGGGTCCCTTTCCGACAATGGTGTAATCTCACGACGCCATATGTTCCGTATAGTCCCGCCACGCTTTAAACAGTTTCTACCACGCTTGGCACACCTCCGCCATGCTTGGCATGTGCCACCTGGTGCACGAGCACGGTCATTTGCAACATATTTCATACTTCAAAAGAGCATGAATTTTATTTATACCCCCCCCCCGAAATAAAAGAAAATCAAAAACGAGTTTTTTGATTTGTCATAAAAATACATGTAATCACGAAGAGAAAATTACGCAAGTGAAAATTACGTCCCCAGATATGCCTTAATAAAAAAAATTATTTCGATTGTTTAAAATTCAATATTTCTAATTACTAAATAAAATAGAAAATAAAGACACTAAAATAGAAAACCAAAATTTATAAGAAAATGAAGTATACTAGTCTTCACACTTGTAATTTATTTTCATTTAAATAAAAACACAGCGACTAGCTTACTATTACTATGAATACTACCAACTTAATGTAGCATCAAGGCGCCTAAGGCCAACATAGATTGCCTCCCATTGTCCTTAATCGACTGATGCTAATCAGAAAATTATATGAAAGATTCTAATTAACTCGAATTAGCGCTAGAAAAATTTCAGTATTAGCAACATTTAATTGTGAATGGGCCTTAAGGAATTTCACAGAAAAAACGGTATTCTGTCAGTATAATATATTGCAACAAGTACCATATTATAATTCAATAAACTCGAATTAGCGCTAGCTAAATTTCAGCATTAGCAACATTTAATTGCGAATGGGCCTTAAGGAATTTCACAGAAAAAACGATATTCTGTCAGTATAATATTTTGCAACAAGTACCACATTAACATTTAATAAACTCGAATTAGCGCTAGCTAAATTTCAGTATTAGCAACATTTAATTGTGAATGGGCCTTAAGGAATTTCACAGAAAAAACGATATTCTGTCAGTATAATATATTGCAACAAGTACCACATTAACATTTAATAAACTCGAATTAGCGCTAGCTAAATTTCAGTATTAGCAACATTTAATTGTGAATGGGCCTACAGGAATTTCACAGAAAAAACGATATTCTGTCAGTATGATATTTTGCAACAAGTACCATATTATAATTCAATAAACTCGAATTAGCGCTAGCTAAATTTCAGTATTAGCAACATTTAATTGTGAATGGGCCTTAAGGAATTTCACAGTAAAAACGATATTGTGTCAGCAGAATATTTTGCAACCTTCACAACACAAGATATATTACATAATACACCATCACGTCTTGTATATGATGACACCATCACGTCGGTGTATATGATGGTGTATACACCATCATGGAATCGTCTATTCTACCAGAGAATCGCTCCTATTGCCATGGTTGTCGTCAAATTTTTCAGAAGTGTCCCAGTGCTAGTCAAGAAGATGTACATCTAGTTTCCCTGTCTTCACACCAAAGCTTTGTTTGTTCCAGGGTCTAAATTTTAAATTTAAGCATTCATTCATCAAATCTATAATGCCTAGATCCCCCTCCCCCCACAGAGAAAGACTAATCAAACATTTAGAACGATGTAAACTTAGATGCGTCAAAATCTAGACTAGGTCTTTAAAAATGCCAATCTAGTAACCTTGCGAATAACGCTTACGAAACTTTGCAGAACCAAAGGGCACATTTGAGTCCCAAGTGAAGAACGGAAAGAAGGATAAATCACCAAAACTAATTAGATAAGTGAGTACCATTTGCATCGTTCTTAGAAAAGGACTAAGCAAACTAGGTCTTGAAAAAACACCAATAGAAATAACGTCAATGTGGCAACCCTGTGAATAGTCCTTCGAAATTTTGCAGAACTAAAGGGTATAAAACATTCAAATATCTTTTCTCTTATGAGAAATAATACTCATGGTTATGAGTAATTTTGTTGTCCCTATTGATAATAACTTAATAAAAATCTATTCAACACACGTTCCTTCACCCTGTAATAAGCATCAATTAGCTTGTATTATCAAACGCACAGGAGTGGACCGGCTGTGTCTTTGGTCAGAAAAAATCGAAACTATTTTTTTAAATAATAACCATTTGTTTCATAAATATTGTTATTTTGATTCAATTCTTACAAAAAGAATAATGACAATTCGGCAAATATACAAGAACCTTTCATTGTAAAAAGTTTACAATATTCCTACTTGAAATTTTTTAATAGAAAAAAAAAAAAAAATTCCAATGAAACTTATTTAAAAATGTAGAGCTGATAAAGAAAAACTAATTTCATATCCAGAAACACAAATATAATTAAGATCATTTGTAAAATCCTAAGTACCTAAGACCAGAAAAAATATAGGTTTGGACATTAATCGACACAAACTAAGTTGATAGGGCAATCGAGTCATCCCTAATAAGAAAGATATTTGATGATGATAATTTATTGGCGATACTTAGGTAACTTGGCACATTTGCGCATTAAGGTCAGAAATCCTTTTTAGTATTTAATAAACTAAAATCACAAATTTCTCAGAATGAAAGTAAACAGCATCGTTCAGAGTTAAAAAAAAAAGCATAAGCTTTCTCTAAATGAAAAGATCTGAGGGTCGTCCTGTCGTCCCAACCAGCCTCTTGATCTCTATGCTAAAGTTTAAACTTGAGCTGGAATCAAATTCGCATGATTTCTTTATGCTAGTAACTTTTAATAAATGAGCTTAAAATTACATATGCCATGGAGAAATATTACTGTAGAAATTCGGTACGCTTTAGACTCTCTGTCTAATATGTGGAACCGTCCAGAGGAGGACTTAAATTGACTATGGTGAATTAGTTTATGAGGTAATCTCGCAAATACTGCTACTGATTCTACTTATCATGCTATCACTGATGCTTCATATTAATCAGCATGAAGCAATCAGGCTACGACAAGTTAGCTACTTCCATTGCATTATTTCTAATTGTGATTAAGCTGTAAATTTACAGATTCTTCTTCGTTTTAGTGATTTTGATTATTTAGAGCCCAGATTGAAAGACTGAACTATTTCAGGACCGAAGCAAAATAAATTTTCCTAACATGTAATAAAGACCTGCAATTATTTGAGATCCAAATGCTGATACGTGACGCTCGAGAGGAAAAAGCACCAACATATGTATGATAAAAGTGAAAAGGTTATTTGCCTACAGGTATTATGAGTTTGTCAAAGCCATTTGACGATTAATGGAAGGTTGTTGATAGAAAGTCGTCAATCTAATTTTGAGGGGCTCCTAGAGGCAAAAAGAAGAAAAAACACGGTTGAACAACTCAGTAAATGAAGCTCTCTTTATATGGTATCAGTTGTAGTCATTCAGGTCGGGCCATGTCGTATTACTTGCATTTAACTGACCTCAACCATATTTAAATTCTCTTTCATATATTCAGGGTTTTATTCAATTTAGCTACGTTAAACAAAAATTCGAGCATGTCATTTTTGTGTGTTGTATATATTTACAAAATAGTATTTTCGTCAAATTTTATGCCCAAACTCAAGCAGTAATGATGATTTGTTACTGTCGGGCTTTGAGAAGAAAACTTAATTGGCAATAATCATATAACTCAAGAAGAAATGAAATAGCTGTTACATAGTGAAAGCTTTTAATGTTAGAGGACTATTTTGTTATTTGATTCAGGCAGGTAGGTATGTGCAAACCAATCTTGGTAGATGATAGATGGCAGCCGACTGATGTGCCATGCTGTCTATAGAATCGCTCTTCTATTGATATCATAATCGCGAAGAGAAGATAGAGTTATCTTGAACACTTCCTTTGGATGGAGAAGTCAAGAATCCTCCACCGTATGCAGCAAAGACAGCAGTGTGGGCATCAACCGAGACCGAAAAATACGCTCAGACACAAAACCGTATTCTCCGCGTGCAGATGAGCCACTTAAACTCCATTAGGAAGATGTCCCCGTCGCAGAAGCCCTGCGAGATGTCCACAGAGGCTTCGTCAATGGTACTATTCCCACAAGAGCATGAAGACTTGGCCTCCATCGGAAAAAATCACTGATACCAGTCTTGTTTATATCGTCTTCCGAACTAAGCATTTTAATAACTAATTCTTACTTCATTATTGAAGAAAATTTCTATGTATTGGGTTTTTGCATTACGATTCCAGTTAAATCGACCCCCCCCCCATAGTGGCTGGATACTTTCCTAGGCTTAACATCAAGTTTTCACATATTTTTTTGTATTCTTTTTTGGTACTTATTTCGCATTAGCAGTTAATTCTTATTGCTAAGTAAAAAAAACATAGTGTTTAGTCTAATACTGACCCTATCATTAGAGAAGTGGCTGGGATTCAAGTAAATCGGAAGCACCTCTGAAAATTCAGTTCACAGAAATTTTCTGAATGATTTCTGAAAATTTTGGGTGATGATTGGACTTTCGTTGGGTTTGATGCTTCAAGTTCCAGCAAGTATGTTTGGGAAGGGAAAATTTTTTTAACACTCACTGTTATTCTATATGATCGGGTTTTGTTCTGTTTTAAGTTTGGCGACATTTTCTGCAGTAAACTTCTCTGATTTTCTTTTATTACATTTCATTCCCAAAGAGGATTTGAAATCAGACTTTCCCGGCTAAGGAAAATAGCATTTTGGTAAATGCACAAAGGATCATTTACGTTATTTATACCCAATGATTGGTAAATTATAACAACCACCTATTAACTTTGTGAATTTTCTCTTGTGTTTTAAATACCCGATCTTTTCGAAAACTGAACAATTTATATCTGTATCTGCACTGAAGTTAGTTATATCCGCATGGAAAGTACAACATGTACCAGTACTGTACATGTTTCAAACAGGATCTATTTAATTGATTCTTTAAAGAAAATAAGAAGAAAAGGCAACACAGAAAAGGTACTTGCGTGTTATCCCGACCCCATCAAGAAGTCAAGTCAGGTTGATCATAATGAAATTTACTTAAATATGATGAAAATATGATACTTTAGTAACAAATTATGGAAACTACAACAGAGAATTATGGAAAGCAGGCCGCCCAGAACGAATTATATTAAATACCTAACCAACTTTATATATCATATATTTAATTACATTATGCCTACATAGTAGTTCGTTTCACTTAGGCTCTGATTATCTGAGAGTTTTCACAGAATAACCGGTTTTAAATAGATCACACTTCTTGGGTGTGGTCGGGATAACACCTAAGTACTCAGAAAAATAGCCAACTAACGTAGTACAATTACTACAACTACTACTACAAATAACTCATTACGAGCCAAGCCACTTTAGCCCAACTCAGCTGAGCATGCTCCTCCAATATTCAAAGCTTCACTTTGTACTTCTTTCAACTGAATCTCCAAGTACCTTTAAATTCTTTTTTATGATATATCCCCACCCTACTTGGGGAGGATCTGTTTCTCGTTTTGCCCCACATGGATAGCCTAAGACCTGATTTTTGTTATATCGTCCAAGGCCGTATCCAGGGGGTTAAGGGTTTGACCCCCCCCCAAATGTTTGTCCGACTCGTAAAAATGTAACAGAAATGATTATAACAATTTTTTGATACATTTCTTAAGGTTTTTGTAGCCCCCCCCCTGAAAAAAAACTTTTGTAAAACCCTCCCTTGAAAAAAAATCCTGAATACGACCCTGCTCTTATCCTTCATCCGTAAAACATGACCTGACCATTTTAAAGTTTCTTTCGTTATAGCCCTAGAAAGTGGGATCGAACCCCAGTTGTCTTAGAGCTTCTTGTTTGATATACGGTGATTCAAAGGAGTACCTAAACTATCAAACAGTTTGTGGTAACGAACTGTAAGTAAGGAGTGACTGGGCTTAATAGTAACCATAACTCTAAAAAATGAAATTTTGATATCAATAGATATATCAAAAGAATTGGATTTTTGTGCTTATTCCGAATATGTAAGATTCATTAAGTTTCCTGCTACGAGCCTGAGAAAAATCAAACAATGAGGAAAGTCAAAGATGAAAATAACACCATCAAGTTCAACGTATCAGAGAGTCTGTTACGTAACTCTACGTAACAGAGAGTTAGGTAACAGAGAGTCTGTTACGTAACTGTAACTGTAGAGGTTTAAAGCTCCCATCTCCAAAAATGTGAAATTTTTTCCAGAACAAAGACCACGGATGCGTGTTTTTTTTCTGGGGTGATCTTATCGAACCAATGATCTTAGAATATCGGGAGAGGGTTCATTATAAACAAAAATTAAAAGTTTTAATGCTCTTTTTAAGTGATCAAAAAGATTGGAGGGCAACTAACCCTTTAGCCATTTTGTTTAGCATAGTTAAGAAGCCCAATAACTATGTTTTTGGAGATAGCACGACCTTCCACAGCCCCTGGGGGAAGGGATGTAAGTTGTGAAATTTGTCCATAGTTTACGTATATAGTATTTATGATTGGGGAGTATACAGACATTGTTCAGGGGCGGGGGGGGGGATTTTCCACAGTGAGGATTTTCCGTGGGGAGGGAAGTTTCCGGGATTGAATTTTCCAGGGCAAATTTTACAGTTGCTAATGTGCCAGAATTCCTATACGATTTTTTTTGTCTTACTTTCTCTTTGTCGAATCAACTTTACATGTGGAGATGTTCTGGGGGAATTTTCCGGGGGAAACTTTCAGTGGGGTTGGAATTATCTGGAGGATTTTTTCATAGGGGGGGGGGGGATTCCGCAGGAGACTTTCCATGGGGGGGGGATTTCCTGGAAAAAATACCACGGATGGGAAATTTCCGGCATGATTTGAAAACGATCAGAAATCGAAGTCTTTTTAAAATGAAAGTATGCTAAGAAGAATTTTTCAGGCGGAATGATCAGGCGGAAGAATTTTTCAGGCGGAAGTTTTTCGGGGGAACTTTCAGCGAGGATGGAATTTTCTGGGGGGATTTTGCGTCGGAGGAACTCTCCATGGAGGAGCTTTGGGAGGGTTTCCCACAGAGGAGGGGGGTGGATTTCCCGGCTTTATTTGCAAAACCATGAAAAATTAAATAAAAAAAAACAGTTTTTTCCACTGAAAGGAAGGAGCAACATTAAAACTTAAAACGAACAGAAATTATTCCGTACATGAGGGGGACTACCCAGGGGCGGATCCAGGATTTTTTTTAGGGGGGCAGAAAATGGGTTGATCCGAAAAAAGAATTTAGGGGGGGGGGAGAAATAAGCTGATCCGATAAACTTGCGTTAGGAGCAAGTTTAATTAACACAAATTTGAGTTAATTAAGTAAATTACACTACTTTAGACTAAGATAGGGGGGTATGCGCCCCCCTCACCCCCCCCCCTCTGGATACGCCACTGGGACTACCCCTCCTAAATACCTTGCTCTTTCCACTAAAGTATGACTTTTTGTCTCACACAAGGCCCGTTTAATTAGAATAAGGTACTTTTTAAAGCACTAAAAAACTTTAGCGTGAAGAGCGAGGTATCTAGGAGGGGGCCCCCCCCCCATATACGGAATAATTTATGTTCGTTTTTTATATTGCTTTAATATTTTAATGTTGCTCCTTACATTCAGTTGAAAAAAGTTGTTTTTTTCATTTAATTATTAGATAATTTCTCTGGAAAACATTTGGCATATCTTCCTCAACTTTTCAAAGTGCTCACTTTTCAGAGTCATACTAAAAACAATCATTATCGTGGCTACCTCATAATCTTGGATTAAGAGGCCTAATCCTTGCCACTAGTCTTAGTTCGAAGTATTATTCAAGGGGGTAGCCACTTTCAGAAACCATAGCACGAGGCATGTGCCAGGCGTGGCGGAATTGTGCCAAGCGTGGCTGAAACTTTGCCAAGCGTGGCGGAACTGTGCAGCACACGTGGCGTTCTAAGATGTACAATAGGTGGTGGAAAGTAGGTCGTTTGTTGGTTTGGTTAGGTTACGTATTTAATGTATGCTATGCTCTACATCCCTCCCCCCCTAATGTGCAAATGTATAACCTAAATTTGTTTCTAAAATTATATTTTCATCGTATTTTGTTTTATTTCATTAGTATTAACCAAATTTCACTTTTCGCGTGGGTTCCAGCTAACCGATAAGTACCGCCATGTGTGCTGCACTGTTCTGCTACGCTTGGTGCAATTCCAAAAACGCATGGCACAATGCAAAACTCTCTATCTGATTAACTCTGATATAACTGATTATCTGATATAACTCTGTGCAAAAAAACGAGCTAGCACAGTTTTCCTAAGAATATTAAGGTAAAAGATATTGGTTTAATGTAACCGTTGATGTGCTTTTATCTGACAACTCTGTGAAAAAAAATGAGCTTGCACATTTTTCCTAAGAATATTAAGGGGATGGCCGTCCTAGCCAAGTGGAGTGGATCCTTTGTCCGTAGTAGTAAGCGCCCCTTCAGATTATTTCAAGCTTTATTTGACCTGCTAAATATCCCTGGGCCTTGGCTATTCTACTTTTTACATCCTCACTTCATCCGCCATACTTACTATTAATACTACCCATTTAAGTGAAGCTATCCACTTAACCAACTTTCTCGTTACCTGACATCACCTCATGTTCCTCAATTCTAAATGAGTTGGTCTTTTTAACACTAATTTTCAAGCCTATTTTTGCACACTGAACCTTCAAAGCCTCCAATTTTTTTTCACTTCTCAAGACACAGAACCAGTGCTACCAATTCGGTACGATTGAGCCGTTTTTGGTACAATTTTGACGTCTTGGTACAATGCGGTATATTTGGAAGCTGTTTTAGTAAAATCAAATTCCCGGTACATTTTGGTTTTATTTGCTTCTTTCTAACCCGGATATCTGTTCAAGCTGTGGCTTATTGAGAATTTTCTTCTTGTTATGGCAAATTTGTAACCTGCTGTTTAGATGGTACAAATTAATCCGTTTTGTTTAATTTTATTCAGGAAACTGATGCAGTTTATTTCTAAGCCTTAGCAATGCTGCACGGAACGACTGGCTATCTTTTACATTGTCCTGAAGTAAAATTAACCAAGGAAAATGAATGTCGAGGCTAAGAGATTTATGAATCATGAACGATAATTAAACTGAAATTACTGGTTAAGATTGGCAAGCATTGGCAGACTGGGAAAAAATAGCAAACACTCAAGCCTGTCATTTTCTATTTACTGAACGTTCTGGTATTTCCAGGTGGTAAATCTTTTTGTCGCCAAATTTTGGCGACCAAAATGACTTGAAAAATGAAACGAAACTAATACAAACGAAAAAATTACGTAGTTAGGACACCTGCTAAAAAAAAAAATAAATAAAAAAATCGATAGCTTCAATAGGAGCGAGCTTTTTGCGATTTCGTAAAAATACTAACGAATCTATATTTAGATTAGTTGGTTAAATTAGGTCTTCAAAACAAAACAAAAAACTAAAATAGCATGGCTATTTTAATTGAGTCAGAATAAACGCCGTATCTCGGGGAGAAGATAGGGGGTTTGACCCCCCCCCCCCCGAAATGCTGCTCTGACACGTAAAAAAATAGCAAAAATCCATATAAATAAATTTTGATACCTTTATTAAAGCTTTTTTGTTTGGCCCCCAGGAGCGGATCCAGAGCAAAATCTTGGGGAGGCCTAATGTGACAAGGGCGTTAATAAAAGAATCTTAGGGGGCCCAATGTGACAAAGGTGCCAATGACTGACCAAAATGACACATATTTTATAAAAAAAAGAAAAAACAAGGAATGAGCGCGCAAAAAAAATCTTGGGGGGTCTCCCCGGCCCACTGGATCCATCACTAGTAACCCCCCACCCCCGAGCGAAAATCCTAGATACGGCCCTGGTCAAAATATGATTAAAAATTTTGAAATTCAAACAAAATGAGTTTTGGCAGACCAAACACCGTGGCCAATAAATGCAAATTTAATTAAACACATTTAATTTGATGTACCTACTCACAAGATTGTATCCGGAGTTTTTTTTCGGGAAGGAGGGGGAGGTCGGTTAACGAAAAACCTTTACAAAGCGTACAAATTTCTTTTTTTATTTTTGTTATTTTTTTACGAGCCGGACACAAATTTCGGGAGGGGGTAGGTTTAAACCCAGTAACCATCACCCCTGGATATGGCCTTGTCTACTCATAATGACATGAAAAATGTAAGCAGCGCATTCTACATCGCCGTTTTTTATGTTAAAATTTCTTTATATATGGTCTATAGAATTGACTTTTGTTAACCACCATCATCGTCTTGATGTTACCATACAATTTGTAATTTATAAATTATTTTAAATACCCCCCCCCGTAATTGTGTGCGTCTTTTTCCGGATTTAACAGTCAAATTTGTGCTACTTTGAAGAAGTGGTGGTGAATGTCCCCGTACACAGTGTAGCCTAATCCTTTTTCACTGCATTCTGAGCATTGCGAAAAACAAGCCAGGACTTCAAGTCTGCAATTTACAGTTTGCGATTCAACACTTTTCTCGGTGTTTTCATTTTCAAATATATAAAAAAAATGACGCTCCCACAATATTTTGAAAAATCATTTTTCTGTGCTTTATTACTGCCTTTACGAAAGTAAAAAATTCCCCCCCCCTACATTTCGTGAATTAACTCCCTGATCGGACTAAGTAAACGCGGTTACTAAAACTGTCTATCGATTATGCCTAGTCCCATGAAACACGTTGCTGAGTCAATAAACTTGCATATTTTTTTCAAGGCGGAAATAAGAAAAATACAAATAATATGGGCGAGTAGTCACTACGGAAACCAGGAGATAGTATCAACAAACAAATCCTAAAATCAGAATTCATTCGAAAAAGCCGCGAGAAAGCCCATAGGCAATTTTCATTTGGCTTTGAGACAAAATAATCAATGTTCTAATAGGTTGGGTTTTAGCAGGATTGCTGATATTTTACACCTAAATCGCAAATTTGATACTGAACTCAATGAATTCAGAGCTGCCATAAATCTGCTGTTCAAGCTGCCATAAATCTGGCAGCTTGAATCAAACGCCCAAGGATTCAGGATTTTTGTTCGGGGGAGCGGCTACAAAACACAACAGAAATTGATCTATGCTTTTGTCGGGGGGAGAAGGTTCAAACCGGGTAGCCCCTCCATTGGATAAGGTCGTGTAAAAAAGCATAGTAAGAAGCTAATGGTTATAAATGGCATGCTTTTTTTCTTTATTTTAATGTCAAATTTGTATCATCAAAGCGAAAATTAAAATGACAGGAAATTGATTAGAAAAGCTCGTGTCAAATAGCTAGGCCTTTGTATTTTTTCCCGATTGATCTTGTGTATAGGACAAATGGATGTTCTAAGCATCTATCTTTTTTATTTTCAAGAATTGCGCTGGCATTTATGTATTATACGAGAAACATTCGAGAATTTGGATCGTGAAGATCAGATAAAGACTCGAGAATTTGGATCGCGAAGATCAGACAGGACAATAACCGGTTAGTATGCACTGCATAGTGATAGAATACAGTGAATATAGTGGCGGCCGGCAGTAAAGGCAGAACTTATTTCAACGCGATTCTTAAGGACATCTCTGCGTTCTGGGCACATAATTCTAAGTTGTAGTTTTCACAATTTTGCTAATAAAGTATTATATTTTCATCACATTTTGTTTTATTTCATTGACATTAACCAAAATTCACTTCTCGAGTGTTTTTCGTATAATACATAAGTACTATAACGCCTTAAATCTGATGGGTCAATCCCAAAATTTGTGCTTGAATGTTCGACGTTATTCAAATTTAGAAATTGCGCGGATACATAATTGACGCTGTAGTTGTGCGTAATTTTGCTTTGATCGACAAGGGTAACAATAATTTGGCGCAGGCAGAAGGCCGTATCCAGGGGACAGGGGGGTGTGACCCCTCCCCCCACCCCCCAAAAAAAAATTTCGTCCGACCCGTAAAAACGTGACAAAAACGAATAAAAACAAATTTTTCATGCGTTTTAAAAGTTTTTTTTTGTAAAACCCTGCTTCGAAAAAAAAATCCAGGTTACGGCCCGGCTCGGGCATAACAGTAGTAAATAAAAGAGACAGAACATGTTAGATTTTAGGATGAAAGGAACTGAAAATATCAGTATTTCGAAATGATGAAATATAATCTGATTGCTTTAGAATAACAAAAGACAGTTTGACGTTAATGTGAGTGTGATGTTCCAAAATTGACAGGGAACACGGTACGTTTTTCAAGCATTTGGCTGTTTATTAATTACAAAATCAAGACGGTAAGTTAATATTTAGTTAACGTCTTTAATATGTTAATTGGTATAAAAGAGAATACAGAAAGATGTTTTTTAATTAAGGTTAAGTCTCTATATATCTCCTGTCAAAAGTTGACATTCAAGAGAAGCTTTATTTTAAGATTGAAACTAATACTTGAAACCAATTCCATGCAAATAAAGCTAAAAACAATTTTTATGCATAACAAAGAGAAACAGAGGAACTACTTGTGAAAAAATTATGACTCAAAACGTTTTCGTTCATTTTACTAGCTTAAAAGTTCCCCTCAAAGGAACCAATTGGATTGGATTTAACATTTTGCTCTCTTTACTGGCTTAGAATTTCCCACAGGCGGTTTTAAACCAATCAGGCTTTAAACAGGCGGGGTTATTTGTCTCTCTGGAAACAAGAAATAGTATGATTGGCTTAGGCAAATACGCCAAAGATGTAAACTGATAAGAATAAAGAGAAATTTTTGCTACAGGAAAGTAATCACATCTTTGTGTGCACTTTCAAAGTCAATCCAAGTAAGCGAGAGCTTTTCCAGAAGGAGCGGGTTTGACCTCCCCTCCTTCATCTGGACTTTTCGTTCGACTCGTAAAAAAGTAAAAAAATTGCATATAAACAAATTTTTGATATGCTTTGTAAATTTGTTTTTGTAAACCCTCCCCAGACAAAAATCCCCGGACAAAAACCCCCGGGATCCAGCCTGGCCAATAAGTAGGTCTACGCCTTTGCTCAAAATCCGACTAAATTGTTATTATAAATTTGCTTTTCAGTTTGGAACTTTTTTTTCTTTTACCTGACAGAACAAGGGGAGTAACAGTACATTCTCAGTTTGTTTGTTTTTTAAACTCTATCTATATAATATTATTTTGGACATTGAAGGAATTCCAGTTTCAGCGGTTTTAGGCAAATTTACTGTATGCTTTCTAAAAGCCAGAATATAATTTGTACTTTATTGAAAAAAATTAAAATAAATTTACTGAAAAAATGTGCATTGTCAGTTTAACATACATAATGCTGATACTTATTCCTTAAAATATTAATTAATTTTTGATTTCTTAAAGTTATAAAAGTGAAAACATTTAACAGATTTTTTTCAGTAAAGTACAAAGAATATTCTGGCTTTTAGAAAGCATAGGGTTTATAACCCTGCTCAGATTAATTTCTGCTAGTTTTGAGTTTGACTTTTTTTAGTTTCTGTTTGTTTTGGGTTTCATTTATTTATTAATACTGATTTGTGGTAGTTGTATGCTTAGCAGATTATTTGATTCTATTTTTGTTGATTTTTGGTTTAATGGAATTCTTTACTTTTTGTGAAAAACTTGTTTTGTAAAAAAAGTTTTTTTTTATTAATTTCTGTTCGTTTTATATTGACATAGTCTTTTTCAGGGAAAAATACTGAGCGTCTTCTAAATTTAAAAAACCCTACTGTCCATTAGACCCATAAATACACACTGAGCATAACTTACAACCCTTACCGCCAGTATTCAGGAGTTGTTTTAATACCAAAAGCCTTGTCAGATTTTATCTAGACTGTTTTTAACAGAGAGGCAACCTAAAAGTTTTCATGCGATGCATTTAGGGACAATACGACGTGTGTGTAGAGGGGAGAGGGTAGCTGCCCTCTGATCACTTTGACTATTAAATAGAGCACTAGAACATCTGATTACCAATCCAATGAGCCCCCTTCGAAGTTTATATAACCACACTTTCTATAAAAACCCTATATGTCCCCAGGGCACAACTTTCAACCCTTGCCCTGAGGGCTGGGGGGACTTGTTATCCTCAAAGACATAATTTTCAGAACTTTCAACTACGTTGAAAAAAAAAAATGACAATCTCAAAATTTTGATTGTATGTGTTTGGGGAAATGGTGGGCGTGAGAGGGGGGTTAGTTGCCCTCCAAATACTTTCGACTATTAAAAAGAGCACTAGCCATTTCAATTTCCAATCGAATAAGCCCTTTTTGAAGTTTCTACGACAACGCTTACTATAAAAACCTTATATGCTCCCAAGGCATAAATTACAACCCTTGCCCTGAAGGCTGTGGGGGGGGGACAGTGTCATCCTTAAAGACCTAATTTCCAAAACTTTCAACTACGTTGAACAAAATGGCTATCTCAAAATTTTTATTGGATGTGTTTGGGGAAAAGGTGGGCATGAGAGGGGGTTAGTTGCCCTCCAATCACTTTCGACTATTAAAAAGAACACTATCCCTTTGAATTTACAATCGAATGAGCCCTTTTTGACGTTTCTACGACAAAGCTTTCAATAAAAACCTTGTGTGCCTCCAGGGCATAACTTATAACCCTTGGCCGGAAGACTGTGGGGGGAGTTTCCTGCTCAAAGATATAATTTCCAAAACTTTCAACTGCATTGAACAAAATAGTTTTCTCAAATTTTGATTGGATGTGTTTGGGGAAATGGTGGGCGTGGAAGGGGTGTTAGTTGCCTTCCAATCCCTTTCGACTATTAAAAAGGGAACTTGCCATTTCAATTTGTAATCTAATGAGCCCATTTTGAAGTTTCTACGACAACGCTATCTATAAAAACCTTATATGCCCCCAGTGCATAACTTAGGACCCTTGCCCTGAGGGCTGTGGGGGGGGGTGTCATCCTCAAAGTTCTAGTTTCAGAACTTTCAACTACGTTGAACAAAATGATAATCTCAAAATTTTGATTGGATGTGTTTGGGGAAAAGGTGGGCGTGAGAGGGGTGTTAGTTGCCCTCCAATCACTTTTGACTATTAAAAAGGGCACTAGCCTTTTGAATTTCCAATCAAATGAGCCCTTTTTGAAGTTTCTGCGACAACGCTTTCTATAAAAATCTTATATGCCCCTAGGGCATAACTTACAACCCTTGCCCTGAGGGTTGTGGGGGAGTGTCCTCCTCAAAAACATAATTTCTATCTGGAAATCAACTACGGTGAACAAAATGGCTATCTCATACATTGTGCCAAAATAATACATTGTGCCAACATCGTTCTTATATGCCCCCAGGGCATAAATTAAAACCCTTGCCCTGAGGGCTGTGGGGGAGTTTCCTCCTCAAAACATAATTTTTATCTGGAAATCAACTGCGCTGAACAAAATGGCTATCTCAAAATTTTGATTGGATGTGTTTGGGGAAATGGTGGGCGTGGAAGGGGTGTTAGTTGCCTTCCAATCACTTTGGACTATTAAAAAGGGCATAAGTCAAACCAATTTCCAGTCGAATGAGCCCTTTTTAAAGTTTCAAGGACATCCCCTTCGAAACGAAGTACCCTGGCCTAAAGGAAAAAAAGATAATACATTTTGGCAACAACGTTCCTAACTTTGGCAGTACGACTGAGCTCCCTATGATATTATATACATTTATATTTAAAAATAATAGTAGACATAATTGATAAAAATTCATTATTTTTCAGTTTGTCACTCCAAAAAATTTCTATAATATGTATAAATCTAATATGGGTATATATAATTTTATATGTGGCCTGCGGAGTTCTGATGCATTTCAAAAGTGGCCCGCAAGATAATTTGGGTTAGCCACCCCTGCTTTAGAGCCTTAATTGTGAAAAAAAAAATCATGTGAACGACGTCACATTCAAATGCTCTTAAAGAGCAAAAATGATACATGATAGCATTACAATGGCGTTATACATTATATAAAAGATCCTGTATTCACACAATATATTTCATTAGTATGAAAATTCCTAGAATTCCTAGAGGAACGATCTAGAATTCCTAGAATTTTATAGGAATTCCTAGAGGAACGACCCAAAAAATACCAAGTTAATGGCCTTTTATGCTCCTTTCAGGTGAACACACGTAAAATTTGGAATAAGAAAATTTAAATATCACGAGGGGACATCAGAATTTCAGAAATGTCTTGGGACATGGCCCAAAATTGGTTGGGAAACCCTAATGCAGTCGATGGGTCTCATTGCATGGGGACGATGTTTATATGTTACTGTGAATGTCCGAAATTGGTGAATGTCGACATTCGCCGGTAAATGTACGAAATACCATTTTTTCTCCTTTGGAATTAGTCAGCGTTGCCAGTCAATTTAATTAGTTTTATGCATGGTTTGATGGTGACAGGTTAGGTTTTTAACCCATTTCTGAGATTTATAGCCTAATTTAGCCTAGCCCAACCTGACTTAACTTAACTTTTACCATCAAAGCTTGCATAAGACTGAAAAGGCTAATTCGTAAAGCTAATTGAATCCAAGCAGAGAAAAAGGAATTTCAGACATTCATCGGTGAATGTCACATTAACCAGATTTTGGACATTCATAGTAACATATACATAGTTTCAAAGGTATATCTATTTTGTCTCATGACCCGGGGATCTAGTTTACACCTTCAGGAAAAGTTTTTGGAGGGGAATAAGGGGTCGGAATTTGAGTGAAATTGACCAACTATTTTTCCCCGGTACTTCAAAACAGCAGAAACTCCGGTTTTCCTTTTTTATTTTACGTTGTTTTGTTCGTTCTACATGCTCTTTAGCAGGCCATATCCATGGGGGAGTTAGGGGGTTTGACCCCCCCCCGAAATGTTTGTCCGACGCGTAAAAACGTAGTAAAAATGAATAAAAACAAATTTTGACACGTTTTTGAAGTTTTTTTTGTAAGTCCCCCCCCCCCCGAAAAAATCTGTTATACCCACCCCCAGTAAAAAAAATCCTGGATACGACCATGCTCTTTAGCCAGTCTATGCAGGTTTCAGACACATACTTGCGTGCATATGTACATAAAGTTCAATTCACTAGGCACTAGTTGCACATCTTTTAGGCACAAACTTACATAAAGGACTAAAACATTTCAAAACGTTAAAAAAAACAGCATTTTTTATTATTATTATTATCATCAGATCATTCAGATCAAGCAAAGTAAATGGTTTCAAGGACATAGACGAGGAACAGGAAACAGGGAATAATGACTGGGATAGAAAAAATAGAAACATATAGGTATGGCCAGACAAAACAAGAAATAATAATCTAACATGCGGGAAAATCGTAGCTAAACATACGGGCTTGATACCTCATGTTTTCGAATTGGCTTTAATCGCAAAAGCCACTGTTGTCCAATATCAGGAGGCTTGGTTACCACTGCTGGTGACATCTGAAGAAAAAATTAATGAACCATACTGTTGATTTGACATATAACAATAGCTTGCATACAAATAGAGGCATGGATACTGGCTGGGGGGGGGGGGGTCACTCACCCCCTAGGCAAAAAAAAGTATAAAAATGTATAAAAAGGCAAATGAGAAATGGACTATCTAAGTCTTGCTAAAGAACAAAGCTCCTGGTAGCACAATCCCCGGGATATTGGTGAACATGTCGACAAAGCAGCCTTTATTATATGAACCTTTTTTTTTGTTGTTTCCTGTTTGTTACCCGGTCCAGGCTATTGTCGAATACATCCAACAGTATTCACAGTCCTGTTATTTTGTTAGCGTTTTCTTTGATAGTCTTTTCAGTGTTTTCTTTGTGTATTCAGGGGTGTTAATAAAAGACGGGGCTGAGGGTAATTACCCATCCCTAGATTTTTAAATATATCTTTTTTGGTATTTCCATAAAAATAACATAAATACCCCCCCCCCCCCCGGATTTTGAAAATTACATCTTTTGGTTTCTTTATTTGAAAGTCATCGAGACTATCCCCCTCCTTCCCAGCATTTCAACGAATTGGCGCCACTATAATATTTCTTTTCATTGAATTCAGCAACACCATTATGTGCCATGTCTAATAGATGAATTAATGCGGTCGCCGGAGAATTCATTGGCTCGTTCGGAATTTTCTTAAAGGACTTAAAATGACTTAAGGATTTTCGGGATTTTCTTAATCGTTCTCGTTTCTATGGGCTAGCTTCATTCAAATAACAGCAACGGATAAAGATGCCAAACGGATTGTCAAGTGATTCGAATTCGGTTTAGCAGCGTATCGAAAAATCGATTTCGAGTAATTTGTTGCGTTGATACTTTGAAAAGAAAATGAATGGACATGGTTCATAACAATTTTGAACCCCTCAAGCAAAAAATGCACAAAGACATAAGAGTGCACAGGCCTACTACCTATTTTAAGCCATTTAAGAAAATCTGGTATTGCCCTTTAAACTTTATAATTTTAAATAAAAAAAAAACAAATCTTAGAAAATAATACTTTTTAATTGTGAATATATATTAGTAATATTTGTTTATAACCTACAAAATACACAGAATTGTAGAGTAAACAAAAAGAAAAAAACAAACATAAACATACGATTCTAATACAGCATAAATAAATTAACACAATTCAAAAAATGGCCCAAGAAGGTCAAAAACACCAATAATTTGCTGAGTTTTAAAACATAGATCCGCAGATATTTGTTTTAGTCGCGAGGGCGCCGAGATGGTTCTGGTACCACCGAACCAAACGCAGCAGATATTTACAAAACTTAAAATATCCTGAACGTATTTTTTTCGTATCCTTCTTATGAAGGAGGAAAGCAAAACCAGAAAGATAAAAAACAGCAGGGGCACAAAAACTAGAACAAAGACGGCTAAGTCCTTATTGGTTATACCAACCACAATTGGGTGAAATTTTTCCGTAAACCGATCCGTATACTTTTCAGCACGTTGGACGTAATAGCGGAGCAAGTAGACGAATATGACGTGGGAAAAAATAGACCTAACCATTTAATACTTGCTGAACATCACAGTTTATATAATTAGATAATTATATAAACTGTGCTGAACATGGTATAGTTGAAGAACTCAAGCAAAGAGGCGATGCTTGTGGAGGACTCCCAAAACACAAAAACTCACATTTGGCAGCATTAACTGAAAGGCCTACTGCAGACAGTGCAGCTGCAAGCAAATCTTAGAAAGTCGTGCTTTTCAGTTGTAAAAAGGCTTAAGATGAGTCAAGGCAGGGGTGGATTTGGGAGGACCACCCCTCAAGATTCGTCTGGCATCCTCATTTGTTTTTTCTCTTTTTTATCCTTTTTTTAAATAAACTTGTGAACTTGGTCAATTATTGGCGTCCTTGTTACATCCCCCCCCCCCCCGAGATTTTGTTCTAGATCACTTTTGAGTCAAGGGGTAACAATTGTTTGTATTTTGATGTCATTGGTACGTTAAAGAAGCAGTAGGTAATATCAAAGAGAATGGGAAAATTATAAGAGTTGGATTGAACATGGAAACCTAGGGCTTAAAAACTACTACCGCCACTGACAGTGAAGCGTCTGGCAACTTTATTGAGGAAGCAGAATATTTAAAAAAACTCGGTAATTGATATACTTAATCTTAAGCGTTATAAGATTAGAGCTGAAATTTTGGTACTTATCTGTTAGCCAGTACATACTCGAGAATTTGAATCTATAAAATCAGACAGTAACCGGTTTATTGCTGTTTATATACAGAGACAATTACCTTCGGCTCAGTGGAAAACTACATTGTAGCTATATTTTTAGCAAATATTTAGTTTGTATTTTGGTTAGATTAGGTTACATTTTGCATGCAGCCCCGCTGTACTTACCCCCCCCCCCCTAATGTGCAAACATAGAGCCCAAAATTATATAAATCCTATCTATTTCCCAAGCGTCTCAGATGTTTCAACCCTGTACCTGTAGATCCAACTTCTCGAGTGTGTACTGGCTAACAGATAAGTACCGAAATTTCTCCGCAAGTTATAAATCATCAGCTATATTGCTTTCTAGAATTCTGATTGCTAGTCATAGATCAGACTCAGCTACATTGGATTCATGCCTAAATAAAGCGGGCCTTAAGCCAGTAAAAATCGTCTCAAATTAAAATTGTCAAACAAATGCCTCCCATGGTGCACATGCCTGTCAATAAGTTTTACAGATCAGGAATTTACTCTCAAAAAAATCTTTTGAAGCCCTCCTTAGGGACTGGAGCCGCTTGAACGGCTTACCACGAAAGTATTTTTTCTGCGCCAAATAGCCAACTGGTAAATAAGAGAACTGACAAACTGAGAAGAGAAGCCAATCTAATAAGAGATTAAATAAAAAAAACAATTTGTTTCAACTGAAAGTAAGGAGCAACATTAAAACTTAAAACGAATAGAAATTTTATGTATACGGGGGGGGGATTCGTCCCCTAGTCAATATCTCGCTCTTTACGCTAGAGTTCGAATTTTCTTCCAACTCTTTAAGAATGACCCCTGAATCACAAAGGCCGTTTAATTAGAATAAGTAGCACTTTCGAAAGTACTTTGAGCCCTTTGAACCCCCCCCCCCTCATATAGGTAATAATTTCTATTTGTTTTAAGTTTTAATGTTGCTCCTTACTTTCAGTTGAAAAATCTGTTTTTTTAATTTAATTTCTGATCATTTTTTAAACAATGCTGGGAAATCCGGCGCTCCCTTCATAGAAAATTCCCTTCCCCCATGGAAACTTCCTCCGTGGAAAGATCCTCCCATGTAATATCCGCCCCCACTCCCCCCCCTCCCCCGGCAAAAAAATCCCCCCTAAAAACGTCTGTATACTTTCCGATGACCAATCCTATATGTAAACAATAGCACAGTTCATAACTTGCAGCCCTTCTCCCGCGGACTGTGGGGGATTAAGTCATCCTCAAAGACATAGTTATTAGATTTTTCGACCTTACTGAACAAAATGGCTATCTCAAAATTTTGATCGGGTGATTTTGGAAAAAATGAGCGTGGGAGGGTGCCTAGTTGCCCTCCAATTTTTTTGGTCACTTAAAAAGGGCACTAGCACTTTTAATTTCCGTTCGAATGAGCCCTCTTGGGATATTCTAGGACAACTGGGTCAATACGATCACCCTTGAGGAAAAAAACGCAACAAAAAACAAAAAACAAAAATAATTACGCCTTCGTGATCTTTCTTCTGGTAAATATACAAAATTCCACATTTTTGCAGATAGGAGCTTCAAACCTCTAGAGTACGGTTCTCTGTTATAATGAATCTGATTCTGATTTTATAATGGTGTGATTTTTATTAAAATTCTATGACTCTTAGGGGGTGTTTCCCCCTTTTTTTTTAAATAAGGCAAATTTTCTCAGGATCGTAACTTTTGACGGGTAAGACAAAATTTATTACGACACTGAAACTTATATATTTAAAGTCAGCATAAAAATACGATTTTTTTATGTATCTATTGGTTTCAAAATTCCGTTTTTTAGGTTTTCGGTTACTATAGAGCCGGGTCGTTCTTTACTTACAGTTCGTTACCAAGAACCATTTGATCCGTTAAACGGCAAAACAGCAATCGTGCTAACCAGCAAAAACTATTTAAAGTCTTCCTTAGAGATTTGAATCACTTCAAGGGCTTGAGAAGAAATTATATTGTCTGAAGCAAACAAATAACAATAATACATATAATTCTAATCGCCTTATATTTACTAGTAAGAAAAATAATAAAGAAAAGAAACACAGAATTTCTTCTCAAAGTATCGTCTTAACTGGTGTAGTGGTCTGTCTTAATAGGCGAACAATGGTTATTAAACAAATTCGAATGAGCTATTACATATATATCTATGATGCTTTGGCCACCTCCTAGCCTTGCTAAAAAGAAAAAGAAAAAAGATAGACAGATCAGTGCTAATCATGCAAAAAAGCGATTTTCCTTGTTGCTCAGGGCAGGAGATTGTAATTTCCCTGTAAAAGGTTTTCGACCATGCTGATTCCAGTGTTACACTTTTTATTTTGATATGACACCATTTTCGAGCGGTTTCGGGCTTTTTTCGAAATCATCATTTCGCAATAAACTTTTAGTTTCAGGACGAACCGAAATAATAATTACCATTCCTGAATCAGGGTCAGGTGGGAATTTTCTTCACTGGGTAGCTTTTTTCTAAACGCGATTTTTAAATTTTGGTTACTATGGGCTGTGGTTCGCTCTTTACTAGGTTGCAGCTACCGCTGCAACCATGACAAGGAAATAATAAAGAGAAGAAACACAGAATATTCTTCTCAAAATATCGTCCTAACTGGTGTATAGGTCTGTCTTAATAGGCGAACAATGGTTATAACGATCCTTCATTTTTAGGCGATAACGTGAATAAGACGAATATTGTTATTAATGCTTAAGTAGAACACTGTTCTAATTTTCTTATTCATCTTAGTATTGAAGCTATAGCCAGGGTTGCCACGCAGCAGGTTTATTTGGTGCCACTTTGGGTGGCAAAATAGTGTCAATTTTGTATAAAAAGTGTCATTTTCCAAACATTTGATATCAACAAGCTTTTCAAATTGAAAATATTGTCCAATCCGCTTGGAATCACCCCTGCGTGGTTTTCCGCATCTTTAAATTCTCCAACATGAAATATCGGATCTAATGCCATCTATCAACTATAATTTTTTTTTTTTTTACTTAGTCGGTGCTGATTTCCAGCTTTGCGCAGCAATTCCATTCTTTTGAACTCTCCAGCCCCCCTCCTAAAAACCTGCTAAAACACAAATGGTGCATACGGTATTAATTGGAAACTCTTTCCAAAAAGTACTTTCTTCTCTTTTTTTTCCGAGCAGTCTTTGTTCATAGCGTGAAAAAGGAACTGAAAAAGAAAAGAGGAAAAACCTTCAGTTTTTTCTTTTGAGAAAACGGAAAAAAAAGGACAGCAATACTCGTCTACGTTGAAAGTTTTTCATCCAGTTTTTCCATAAAATGGACTATCAGGATTATTGCAGTGCATTCAGGAGCTTGAAACTTTTCATTTCTCCGAAAATGCTGAAGAGAAAGCCACGAACATAGATCGTAGCTATTGATGACCCTATGATAAACACACAGTAGACAGAATATAGACTGTGGATCTATAAACTGTGGATAAACACAACTAATAGTGGTTCCGACACTAACTCTTTCAAATAATTTATTTGGCAAAAACTAGTGGAAAAACAATAAGACAGCTATATTATCTAATCTGCTTATCACAACTTGAACAGAATAAGTTTCACGACAACTCTCGCCACTCCCAGTAAAGTTTTCTTTACGATGTCTTCAGGGACTAAGGCATAGGAACAGTCAACTAGCATTTTGAGTATCAATATGAAAGCACCTTTATAATAAAAACGAGCATTTAGAGTATCAGCGTGAAAGCACATTTACAAGCAAAAATTAGTGGGAATGAAATAACTAAAATGAGGAAGTACGTCCAAATTCAATTTATGTGATGATATAACATAAATTTAAGTAAGTAAAAAAAGGTGAAATTAGATTGTGATTTTGCCAATGATTGCCTAGGATTTAAGATAATGGAAGTTTTGGTATCAATTTTATTTTTAGTATGATGGTTATGTATATCCATTTGTCCATTGCCAAGAGTTCAAAGAAAAAATATGAAAAATATGAACGGAAATGCTAGAGTGCATTTTTGCGTCACTGGCGCAGTCACTAGATATTCTTGTGGGACACCAGTGAGTTCAGTGGATTGCCGCGCGCGGAGTTAAGATAAGAATCTTAACTGACAAAAAAAGAATATCGATGCATATCTACATTGACAGTTTTCCTTCCGGTTTTTTGTCTGAAAAAATGCTTTTTTTGTAAAATAGTGGTACTTAGCAAAAAAAGTACCACTTTTGCTAAAAAGTGTTCTAATAGTGTCAGGTGTCCCGAAAAGTGCCATTTAAAAAAAAAGTGTCAAAAGTGACAGTAAAGTGTCACCGGTGGCAACCCTGGCTATAGCTATAGCCGATTCCTGGCTCAAAATAGCTATTTGTGAGGAAGAGGAGAAAGGTGTGTTCCTTTCTTATTTACTAATAAGGAGACTCATCAAGGAGGAGAAGGCGGGGTTTCTTCTGACGACATCTGCTTTCCGACATCTGCTTCTGGAAAAATCTGCTTTCCGCATTTCGTGTATAATGGTACTCACGTCTTACCCCGACCAAACTCAAGAAGTGAAGCTAGGTTAATCATAATTAAATATACCTAAATAAAATGAAAATTTAATACTTTAGTAACAAAATCATGGTATTTGGTGTTTATGGTATTTATAAATTATTGTATTTATAACAAAATTATACCTAACCGACTCTTAAAATAACTAATTAAAATATGCCTGCATAGTAATTTATCTCACTCAGGCTAAGCTGGTCATTTGAGAGTGCACATAGAAAAACCGGTTTTAAACAGTTCAAAATTTTTGAGTGTGGTCGGGATAACACGCAAGTACCCGTGTATAAGCTTCCTAAAGTTAAGAATGCTTGCGAAACTTATTACACTAATTAGGATGGATTTTTCACAGTTTGTAATTTGCAAGCAATGCAAGAAAACAATGAAAAGTAAGGTTGGCAAAAAAAAAACTTTGAAATGTGTATTAGATCCAGGGCCGTATCCAGAATTTTTTTTTTCAGGGGGATTTACAAAAGATTTTTTTTCGAGGGGGGTTACATAAAAAAAAACTTTAAAAAACGCATTAAAAATTAGTTTATATTCATTATTGATACGTTTTTTACCAGTCGCACAAACGTTTCAGGGAGGATTCAAACCCCCTATCCCCCCCCGGATACGGCCGTGATTAGGTCATACGGAATGTGAAGGCTTTTCATTTGAGCGCGCTGATCACGCGAGGCGGTTTAAGGAGGATCAAACGATAGGCGTTCGATGTATTTTAATTATTTAGCTGCGGGTTGCAATTCCTCACTTTTGTACAAAGGCAAAGTTTTTCTTTTCCCTTTACTGTTGATTAGGTAAGGCAAATAGCTGAACTACCTTACCACGGTTCAGCAATAATAAAACGAAAAGATATACCATATACTAGTGATATGGGCAAGAATGTTTCTTTATCGCTTTGACAATATTGAATACGTGATAACAAACTAAATTACTAATATTTCGAATAAAACTGTTATCGTGAGTAGCCTATACATAGTTGCTTAAAATCTATTCGAAAAAAGATATCAGACCAGGTTTTATAGCTTCTTCAAAACTTTTCATAGTAAAAATTAATCACTTGGGTGATCCTAAAATAATACGAAAAAGGAGAAATTGTCAAGAGACTTGACAATTTGACAGTTCTTGACAAATTCAAAATTCTTGACAATTTCAATCTTCCTGTTATGGCTGGTTTTTCTTTAACTGGCATACCCTTTTTAACCAGAGAATGCCCTGTAAATCTCTTAACAATTGTGCGCTCATCTAAAATAAATATTTTTTAACTCAAGGTTTGTGCAGTGCCGTAGCTGGAAATATTCTAATTTGTACATGATTAAATTTTCTGCCTATCGACTAACCGCATGATTTCACCTTACTTATTCTCTTTCCTGCTTTTATAAAGTCCCTTTTAGATCCCCCCCCTCTCTCAAGTAATATCTGAATTAACCTCGAAAATACTCTTCTAGTCTTGATGAAAAAGGACTAACACCATTCTGAGGAATAGTCTCTTTTAGCTCCCGTATTAGTATATTTGCACTTGTACGGCCTATTTACCAAAAGCGTGAGTAGGGGGGGCATGGATGGGGATATTTGCCTCCACTATATTTGAAAAATGCCTTTTTAGGGGGTATTTCCTTTGAGAAATGCCTTTGTTGGTACTTTCATTGAAATAACGACAAACATACACCACACTGAAAATTTAAAATACATTCCCCCCTCCTCCCGTAGATTTTCATGAATTGATACCACTGGTCCTTGATCCAGCAGAAAAAGCTTTTTTTCAATAGACTTAGGCTACCATTAAAACACAAATTCAAATTCAAAGCAAATTCTAGCAAATTCTAGCAAGTTTCTAGCAAATTCAAAGATTGAATAATGAATGTTTTTTCCAGAAGGTAGCCTATATTTAAGTTCAGAAGATATTATAATTTGTATAGAAGATACAAAAAGATAGAAATATTGTAATTTTTTCCAGGAGATAAATTTTGGTACTTTCCCATTATATGGGCCTTTCTAAAAAGTCAAGTATGGTTAATGCTAATGAAATAAAAGGTACTCCTATGTTAAACGGACTCTTTTATATAGTGTTAGTTTGGTTAATGCAAATTAAATAAAATAAAATAGGATGAATATATGAGTTTAGAAACAAATTTGGGCTATATATTTGCACATTAGGGGGGTGGGGGTAAAGCATAGCATATATTATTACGTAACCTAGCCTAGCCTAGGTACCTCCCCCCCCCCCCTAAACCCCAAAAAACAACAGTTTAAATATCGTATACGCAATGAAAACCACGCTATACATTGTATTACCCTATAACGGTGTCTAGAATTAACCCGTCAATAACAGGTTTTTCGTGACTGGTTTCCCTAACTTAACCTAGGTACCTTCCCCCCCTAAACCCCAAAAAACAACGGTAAATTTTTACCAAATCATATTATTGAGTTTCAAATAAAGTTAATATACCATTCGATGTCTTTTTTATACTGATTACGAATATAATAATCATTTCTATCAGAAATGAATTTTAGCCCCCCCCCTATATATGTCAATTCAGGATATATATTTGCAAATATGGGGGTTAGGTTAGGTTAGGGGGGGGGGGCTGAAATTCATTTCCGATAGAAATGATGCTAAAAGGCATCGAATGGTGTATCCACTTTATTCCTAACTCAATAATATGATTTGGTAAAAATTTACCAAAACAACAGTTTAAATATCGTATACGCAATGAAAAACAAGCTATTCATTGTACTACCCTATAGCGGTGTCTTGAATTAACCCGTCAAAAACAGGTTTTTCGTGACTGGTTTCCATTGCAGTATATAAAAGAGTCCGTTTAACATAGGAGTACCCATAGAAATTAACTAAAAAGCACTATAATTACCTTAACAATCTTTCTGTCTTCAACAAAAATCCAATTTCTCAAATTAAAAACTATCTCTTATAACGGGACTTTGCAAACTGAACTGTTAGTTAATACTCTCTTAAGCCTGAGGTTTGAAGCTGTTCCCACAAGGTGTCGCCGACAGGTAAATTCGCTCATCCGAAAAAGATAGCCAGCAGAAAAAAACAAGCCAGTACTCAGTATGAGCTTAACTATGAGACTGATATGCACAATTCGAAGTAATCTCGAAACTGAATTCCTGGCATCTGAAAAAAAGAGATAAAATTTGGCTCAATATTCTGCTGATAAAGCTTTTTGGGAGGTAAATTAGTTTTAGGGGTCAGTAACTAACATTATTTAGTCGCAAAATGACGGAATTTGGACTTTAAATTCGTTGCCTGTTAACGCTCTTTCGATGACTAGTTAGAAATAAGAGTGTATCGCCTGGAAATTGCAGGGGGGGGGGGGCTACTTTAAGTTTTGTTTTACCAAAGTTTGAATAGGAATAGCCTACTTCTCATTATCCTGTTATTATGCATTTTATGAATGTGCTCTTACTACGGGTGAACGAATTTAATCATTCGCACACATCCGGGGCCTTTCAAAAAGAAAAGCAAATGGGGCAAGTTTCTCCGAGCACCGTGGCCGCGTGGGGTGCCGCGGCCAAAATTAGAAAAAAATAAATGTGTTAGTTATTTGCTAGATCACACAAATTTCTTTTTTTTTTGGGGGGGGGGGTTACTTTTTCCTGGGCGCCGTCAACCCTGAAGGCCATGCATACATCATTTGAATACATTGCAAATAATAGCAGGGAGAGTGAAAAGATGCTGGGCCACTCAAATTTATTCTAATATCGTATACACGACACAAAATGCCAGATGACACTTTAGAGCAAATCTATCATCCAAGATCTGAGTTACCCAGTGCTACTTTCCAAAGGGTCAATTAGAGCACATAATTCACAATACCAAGGGGTGTGGAGCTCCCCAAAAAGAGTTGACCCACAACCCTATCCAAGAAATAGTGGGGAAACATTCGTGGAAACGTTTCCTAGCAAATTTTCTAAAAAAAAAGACAAGATGACATAAGAAATATTTGCGGCATCTTTGAGTGTTGTAAGGAATAAAATATGAGAAGATAGAATCCCTCCTTCCATTCCTCAGTTTGGATCTAATCAATTAGGGACACATAATATAACTCTCAGTTATAATCCTTTTCTCGGTCAACAGAGGCTATTTGCTTATAGGCCTTAATTGATATAACCAATATTTAAGGTACTTAGCGTATTTTAAGGAGGTATTCCAAGTAAAATAAAACGATAGAAGGGATAACCCCCTCTGTTCGGATTTATTTATCTGGGACACATTATTTAACGTTTAATTAACCCTTTCCCTGGTCAACGGATGATATAACCAACATTTTTTGGCATCTTTGCGTGTTGGTATCTTAGGAGACATTCCAAGTAAAATAGAACATGAGGAAGGGGAATCATCCCACCTTTCTATTTGAATCTACTTCGGTTGGGCCATATTTTTTAATCCTTTTCTTGGAGAATTCCTCCTTCTGTTTAGACTCAATCGATTTGAGACATATTATTTGGTTAAAGGGTTAACTCTTAGTTAACCCTTTCCCAGGTAAAAAAAAACATCCCTAGGTCTACCTGAGTACAATTTTATTAAGGCATCAAACAATCGATTTCTTAGAATTAAAACAAGAAAATTTTAAAATGTAGATGAGGTGGACAAGAATAGCTCACTATTTAAATTAAGTGTCAAATGTTGCCACTTTTAAAAATATAGAATGTATCCTAGAGTAATTTGCTTACAGTTGCCGAGACACCACAGCACTTAATGATACTAAAAGATCTTTTTGGTCTCCTAGAAAAAGAAAGATCCTACTCATCATTTCCCTAAGATCCAAAGTTCTAAAAATATCAAATTCCTTGTCTTTCTTTGTATTAGTGATTAAATGTGCAAAAATGTAGTTCGGCATAACCACGGATCACTATGAGAAGGGTCCACGTGATGAGCTTAAAAGTGCAGATTTTTTGGCAAAATGTAGAGGAAAAATTAGTTTTTTTAACTTAATATTTTTATGGACATATTTATGGAGCTTAAATGGCTTCTAAATTGCAAAAACAAAGTCGGTACACTGATACTTATAGAAGAGGCGTCTGATAACAGAAAGAACTGATAGCAGAGGCGTCTGATACCAGTTATAGCAGAAGAACTGATAGCAGAGGCGTATGATAGCAGAAGAACTGATAGCAGAGGCGTGAACTGATAGCAGAGGCGTATGATAGCAGAAGAACTGATAGCAGAGGCGTGAACTGATAGTAGAGACGTATGATAGGAGAAAAACTGATAGCGAGGCGTCTGATAGCAGAAGAACTGTTTTCAGAGGCGTAAACTGATATCAGAGGCGTCTGATAGCAGAAGAACTGACAGTAGAGACTTGTGATAGCAGAGGAACTGATAGCAGAGGCGTCTGATAACAGAGGAACTGTCAGTAGAGGCGTCTGATAGCAGAGGAACTGATAGCAAAGGAGTGAACTGATAGCAGAGGCGTCTGGTCCCTGCAAGAAGCATAGCAATTTTTCTATTTTAAATGTGAATTTCACAATTTTACCCTATATTTTCTAATTCTACCGCATTTATCTCCAAAAATCTTGCTTTCGGTTAGTAGCCCTATCCCCCTAACCATCCGCAGAATTTCGAGGAGGGGGATTAAATTAATTTCAGAAAAGGGTTAAGCCTCGTCAAACCATTGAAAAGATTTTGATAGCCATTACATCACCACAAACATAATATTTGAAATGACTTCTGGTTTCACAGGAGTATAGAATCAAACAGTTCGTGGTAAGTAGGCTACCTGGCTCAATGGTAACCGAAACTCTAGAAAACGGGTTTTTGATACCAATAGATATATCAAAAGAATCAAATTTCAATGCTGATTTCAAATATATAACTTTCATCAAGTTTAGTGCTACCCATCAAAAGTTACGCGCCTGAGAAAATTTGGCTGAATTTAAACAAAGGGGGAAAGACCCCCTAAAAGTTATAGAACCTTAATGAAAATCACACCATCATATTCAGCGTATCAGAGAACCCTACTGTAGAGGTTTTAAGCTCCTATCTACAAAAATGTGGAATTTTGCATTTTTTGCCAGAAGAAAGATCACGGATGCGTGTTTATTTGTTTGTTTGTTTGTTTTTTTGTTTTTTTTCCCTAGGAGGGATCGTATTGACCCAGTGGTCCTAGAATTTTCTATGTGGGCTCATTGGAATGGAAATTAAACGCTCTTCTGCCCGTTTTAACTGACCAAAAAAAAATGGAGGGCAACTAGGCCCCATCCCACGCTTATTTTTTTCACAAAGTCACCCGATCAAAATTTTGAGCTAGCCATTTTGTTCAGCATGGTCAAAAATAAGATAAATATGTCTTTTAGGATGACTTAATTCCCCGAAGTACACAGAGGGAGGGCTAAAAGTTAAGGACTTTACCCAATGTTAACATATAGTATTGGTTATTGGGAAGTATACAGAAGTTTTCAGGAGGTTTTTTTCTGGAAGTGGGTGGGAAGGGTGGGTCAGGGGTTATGTTGGAGGATCTGTTCATGAAGGAAGTTTTCATGGGGGAAGGAAAATTGCCATGAAGGGGGCGCTGGACTTGCCAGCATTATTTATTGGTTATTGGGAAGTATACAACCATTTTCAGGAAGGATTTTTTCTGGAGGGGGGGCTAGAGGAGGGATTTACTCTGGAGAATATTTCCGTAGAGGATGTTTATTTGGGGTAAGGGAAATGTCTATGAAGGGGGCACCGGATTTCCAAGCATTATTTAAAAAACGAGCAGAAATTAAATAAAAAAAAAAGTATTTTCAACTGAAATGTAAGAAGGAATATTAGAACTTAAAACGAACAGAAATTATAACGTATGTGAGGGGGTTCTCCCCAAAGTCAATACCTCGCTCTTTACGCTACAGTTTTTTTTTAGTGCTTTCAAAAGAGCTATCTATTCTAATTAAACGGCCTTTGTGATTCAGTGGTTTGTTAATAAAATTTTGTTTTTAACTTTTAACTTATTGTGTGTGTTTTTGATTACGGGTATAACCCCTTCATATACGTATTAACATATACGTAATAAAAAAAACAATAAGAAAACAAACGATACGGCTCAATGGTAATCGAAAATTTTAAAAACGGAATTTTGATGTCAATAAATGTATCAAAAAAATGTGTTTATAATGCTGATCCTAAATATATGAATTTTATTAAGTTTAGTATTACTCATCAAAGGCTACGAGCCTGAGAAAATTTACTTGATTTTTTAAAGAGGGGGGAAACATCCCCTACAAGTGAAAGAATTTTAATGAAAATCACACCGTCTGATTCAGCGTATCAGAAAACCCTATTACATAGGTTTCAAGCTCATATCTGCAAAAATCTACAACTCTGTATTTTTTGCCAGAAGAAAAATATACGAATATAGAAGTTAGTTACGTAAGTTAATTTGTAAAGACATCCATTTAGCAAAAGAAAAGTAAAATTTTTATGCAAATAAAAGCTGCATTAACTAAAAAACGATCAGAAATTAAATAAAAAAAACAAGTTTTTTAAACTGAAAGTAAGGAGCGACATTAAAACTTAAAACGCACAGAAATGATTCCGTATATGAAAGGGGCTGTCCCCGCCGCAACACGTTGCTCTTTACTCTAAAGTTTGACTCTGTCACCCAACTTTATTTATTAAAAAAATAAAAAACTTTGTCGTAAAGATCGCGGCGGTGAGGAGGGGACAACCCCATTCATATACGGAATAAGTTCTGTTCGTTTTAAGTTTTAATGTCGCTCCTTACTTTCAGTTTAAAAAACTTGTTTTTTTTTATTTATCTACAAAGGCTCATCTTGTTATGCCACAGTATATACCACGCACAGATTCTAGTAGACATCTGTTGCAAAAATTGCAAATCTGACACTGAACTATTTTACAACGAAAGACAGCCCAATCATCTAAAAAAAAATAAATAAATAAACAAACAAGCTATTCTTATTCCTATATCTGTCCTTGTTGGTTTTCTTAAGGGTTTATGGACCTCATAACATTTGGCTAAGTTTTCCGATGTTAAATGTATTTAGTATATCTAAGAAAACCACGCCAAATAAAACCGGGCAGTTTTATGATAGATTTATATTAATTACTTTCTGCTATAATTTGGCAGACTTAAATATTCTTTTAGGCACTCTCTCAAATTACAATGAAATCAATTTTCAGGCCATTTTCTCAAATATAGAATTTCTTATATAGGAAATAGTTTGGAAAATGCAAGGAATCTATTTATTTGAGTGTAATGAAAGTGAAGCCAAGGACTAAATAATTTTGAGGACAACAGTTTTTATCATTTTACTTTTTTCATTTTCGTTTAGCTTTTTCTTTATTTTTTTTCCTTCTACTTCGTATAGCAAAAACAAACATTCATTAATTTTAATTGTAGAATATACCTTTAATTGCAAGAAAACAATCTTAAACTTGTCATTAAATATATAATAAAATGAATAAATATATGATAATATATGTAATTGTCATTAAATATATGATAAATAACTATACAATGAGATGATTGTTTCCCGTCTCTTCTCATTTTCAGCTGTGGATAAAGTCCCGTCAAAGCTGGCGATATAATGTCAATAAATTCCGTCAAAGTCGTCCTGCATAAAGCTGGCGCAGTGCCTTATCTTATTTGCCGAATATCGGTAATAAGAGTAGTAAGGCCATAGGGAATATGAAATCCACATTGAATTACACATGAATATGCGTGTAGTTTAACCGGTATATTGGCT